>NW_024068469.1:0-143005 GCF_009389715.1 Phoenix dactylifera | reverse complement strand
TGAATGCATATGTTGAGGGGGAGAATCTAAATTTTAATCAAGCTAAATCATTAATGTCATATAAGCCAAACAATTGATTGCAGAATATGAAGGCTTATAAATTCCAAAATGAAAGGGGGAACTTTAACTCCGAAATTTAATGTTTCACTCCTTTCAAACTTGGATAAATTAAATTATCAAGACATTTGAATTCATTTATGGAGTTTATTTCATTATTTACTGAGCAACTCATTTTACATATACTCAAAGTTTTGTCATCATCAAAAAGGGGGAGATTGTAGAGTGATCGATTAAAACCCCGTTTGATTTTGATGAGCTCAAAGCATTTGAGTATATCTTATGATTACTAATGAATTCAATTGAGTGTTTCAGTGAAAATCCTGTCCAAGTGTCTCTAGACTTGGTTCATAGCATTTTGGATAAGTTAAGAAGTCTGCATGAACCAATGTCTGAGATACGAGTTGACTCCCGAGTTTCACGAGTCGACTCCAAGCGTATCAAGGTCACTGGCACGAGCTCGAGTCGACTCCTGATCAGTACGAGTCGACTCCGACTGAAAACAGACAGAAGGACAGAAGAGCAGTTTTTCAGGTCTGAGATTCGAGTCGACTCCAGTGGAATGCGAGTCGACTCCCAGCGGTACACACAGAAAAAGTCAGAGAGCGTTTTATGGACTCTGAGATTCGAGTCGACTCCAGTGGAACGCGAGTCGACTCCCAGCGGTACACAAAGAAAAAGTCAGAGAGCGTTTTATGGACTCTGAGATTCGAGTCGACTCCCGCAGTACGCGAGTCGACTCCGAGACTGTGCGACCATCGACAGACAGAAGACCATGTTACTGCCTCTGAGATTCGAGTCGACTCCCAGACAGCTCGAGTCGACTCCAAGACAAGCTTCACGTCAAAAGGCAGAAGACCAACTTTCGGAAACTGAGAGCCGAGTCGACTCCAAGGAAGTCGAGTCGACTCCAAGACTGGATGAGCCAAAAGACAGAGAATCGGGAGTTCGGGCTCTGAGATTCGAGTCGACTCCCAGGACAGTCGAGTCGACTCGAGTGGACAAAATTCAAATTTGGATCCACGAACTACAGAGGATGAGCCGACTCCAAAATTGCCAGGTCAGCGCCAGAAGTTGGCGAGTCGACTCCGGGTCAAGACGAGTCGACTCCCAGTCAAGACGGCAACTTTAAATTCAAACTGGGAACAGTTGCCGAGTCGACTCCGGAAAAGCTCGAGTCGACTCCTGCTACAGCCGAGTCGACTCCTGATCGCGCGAGTCGACTCCAACCCACCAACGGTCACATTGTCAGGCTGCGCAGAGTGTGCAGAACGGCCAGAAAAAGGAGAGTAACGGCTAGTTTCCGTGGGGGTTGACTTAAATAGCCACAGAAGACTGTAGCAAGGGAGATAACACATATTCCACTCCTAGCATTCAAGTCGTGAAGCTCTCTAAGTGCTCTTCAACGAGAAAAAGGGAAGATCTGCATTTACTGCTCCACCAACATCTTCCAGCATTCAAAGCTTCCTCCTCCTGCTTTCAAGTCGATCACTCTTTCAAGAGGAGACCGGAGTTCCAGAAGCCACACCTCTTCACCATCTTAAAAGCGTTTGAGGGCTTCTAACTCCTTTACGATTATATTGTTTTAAATCTGCTTTTTGAGAAGCTATTTTCTGTTTTCTTCTATCTCGTGTATTTACTTGATTCAATCGGGGGATTGAATCAAGGGGATTAAGGTTGGTTGGTGAGCCGGTTTAAAACCAACGAGTGTAAGGGTTTGATTGTGAGCCCGGGAAAACAATCGGGGTTGGTTCTAGTCGGTGAGCCTGGGAAAACCGACCGAGTTCGTTGTGAGCTCGTAAAACAACAAGTTCGGTTGTGAGCTTGCAAAACAACCGGCTGTAATCCAAGGGGGTTATAGTGAAATTCCCAAGTGAGACTTGGGGAGTGGACGTAGGAGCAAGGGTTAGCTCCGAACCACTATAAAACTTTGTGTTTGTAGTGCATTGTCTCTCATCTTCTTCCCCACACATTACTCACAGCACTTAGCTTTAATTAAATAACTGGCTATAGTATTTCGTTAATCATCCACAAAGTTTTAATTAGCTAAGTTAATTTAAAAACCCAATTCACCCCCCCCTCTTGGGTTGTCTATCTGGGCAACAGATGCCCATATGGCTATGTGGAGGAGAGTGGTGGTCAGGCTCCTGATGTGGGATCTCGGGCTCTAAGGTTTGAGATCTTCTTTTAGGGACCTTAACCCAAGACCCATCTACCTTGTGAAACTCCATTCTACGCATTGTGCTTTCATTATAGTAGTCGGTGTTTCTCAAGGATTTTGCAGGCTCATTTTCTGGAATTTGAACCTTGAAATGTTTGAATACTAGGGTAAAGATCATCCATAGGGTATGCTAAACCTAGAATACCTATGACATATAGAATGTAGTTTAACATAAGTCTAGGTAGGTTTAGGGGAATCCCTAGTAAGATATGGTGCATGATCACTAAATCTCGCTCCGAAACAAATCGAAGCGGCCGGTTTTTGGAAACAAGACCCGGTTGACAATACTCAAAAGTAGTCTCATTTCGGCATTTAGGTCTTGTGAGTTAACTACATCAAGAGGGCCGCAGTCCTCTCTCCTAATAGTAGGTTTAGGGCTATTTTCCTTTGGGGATGTGAGGTCGGAGCCTCACCGTCTTTAGGGATTTGCAACACGCTAGAAAGGATATCCTCGCTAATCTCTATCAATGTTCCTCGGACATATGCAGTGTACCCCGAGTCCCCTAATGCCATATTACTAAACATCTCTCTAACTAGGCCGGGGTAGGTTGATGTATTGAGGGTACAAAGGTATTCCCACCCTTGGGCACGGAGTCTCTCTCCAATAGAGAACCCCTCACTATCTAGAAAATGGAAATCTATATACCTACGGTGGTTACTGTGCGATTCGCACAGGAAATGGTCGTGGTTGGTGGAGCAACCGGAGGAGACGGCGCGGAAGGCTCTTCCCTCCGTTCCTCATTGTCGGTCGCAACCCTAGGACGCCTCCCACCAGTTCTCCTAGCTCTTTTAGGTGCCATAGTTCGGAAACCCTAGGAAAATGGGGAGTTTTGGTTCGGTTGAGGTGGAGAGAAAATGGAGGCTAGGGTTTTGTGTTTTGTTGGGGATGAAGGGATAGCTCGGGTCGGCTCGAGCTGTTTCGACCTATTTTAAAAAACCTTCGTTCGGTCCCCGAGATGTCTCCGCTACTAACGCGAGACGTCTCGCCGGGGGGACGTCTCTGCAATTTGCCAGAGACGTCTCCGGCACTGAAAAATTTCAGACTGAATTCTATCTTTTCCATTTTATTTTATTTAACCACACTAATCAACATGATTTCTTTTGGTGAATATAGAGTGAGTTTGTTTGTGATCCTTCCCTTTAATAATATACCCTATAAAAGTTTGATAATAATTTTTTGAATTATTAATATTGAAATGAGGAATGTTTGACCAAATTTCGAATACCTATGAAATAGGCTCTGAAAATATCTCCATGAAGAGTCCAAGGGAGGGTAACCATCCTCCGGAAAGTCAAATAGTTCGTCATTTAACTTAGATAGATTCATGCTTTCACTTAATAGATACTAGATTTGCTATTTGTGACTTTGAGGTGGATTATTAGTTTGAGTAGCAAAGCATTGCAATACAAGTTCAATTTATTTGCTAGGATCATACAAGCTCAAGGCATTCCTTAAATAGTTGAACCTATCTTTACAAAGGGGCTTCGTAAAGATATCGGCCAATTGATTTTCAGTATATACATACTCAATCATCACATCATTTTTCAGCACATGATCCCTAATAAAGTGATGCCTAATCTCTATATGTTTTGATTTTGAGTGTTGGACAGGATTTTTTGTTAAATTAATTGCGCTTGTATTATCACATCTAATTGGTATATTGTCCATTTTGATACCGAAGTCTTCAAGTTGTTGCTTAATCTATAGAACTTGGGCACAATAGCTTCCAGCTGCAATGTACTCAGCCTCAGCTGTGGACAAGGCAACTGAATTCTGTTTCTTGCTAAACCAAGAAACTAAATTAGCACTCAAGAATTGACATGTGCCACTTGTGCTTTTTCTGTCGAGTTTGCACCCGGCAAAATCAGCATCGGAATAAGCAATTAAATTTATGTCAGATTGTTTAGAATACCATAAGCCTACATTAGATGTCCCTACTAGATATCTAAAAATTCTTTTAACAGCTTGCAAGTGTGATTCCTTAGGACATGCTTGGTATCTAGCACACATACAAACACTGAATAATATGTCTGGTCTACTAGCAGTAAGGTAAAGTAAAGAGCCTATCATACCTCTGTACAATTTACAGTCTATACTTTTACCTTTTTCATCTTTGTCAAGCTTGCAACTTGAGCCCATGGGTGTGCTGATTTTCTTTGCATCCTTCATCTTGAATTTTCCAACATTTCCTTGATATATTTGGACTGACTGATGAAGATGCCTTCCTCTGATTGTTTTATTTGTAGCCCAAGGAAGAAGTTGAGCTCACCCATCATGCTCATTTCAAATTCTCCCTGCATAAGCTTGGCAAACTCTTGACAAAGACTATCATTAGTAGCACCAAAAATTATATCATCCTCATAAATTTGTACAAGCAATAAGTCATTTCTTTTTCTTTTAATGAAGAGGGTTTTGTCTTCATTTCCTCTCTTAAATTTATTTTCAATTAGGAAATTACTTAATCTTTCATACCATGCTCTAGGGGCTTGCTTCAGTCCATACAATGCTTTATGTAATTTATAACATAATCTGGATGTAAGTGGTTTTCAAACCTAGAGGTTGTCCTACATAAACTTCCTCCATTATATAACCATTTAAAAATGCACTTTTTACATCCATTTGATAGAGTTTTAAAATCCATGAAGCAAGCATATGCCAAAAGTAGCCTAATAGCCTCTAACCTAGCAATAGGAGCAAAAGTTTCATCAAAATCTTTTCCTTCCTCCTGATTATAGCCTTTAGCAACTAGTCTAGCTTTGTTTCTTATAACTATTCCATCTTCATCTAGTTTATTTCTATACACCCACTTGGTGCCTATGATTGAAACATTAGGGGGTCTTTTCATTAGAGTCCAAACTTGATTTCTTTCAAATTGATTTAATTCTTCTTGCATAACATTTATCCAATTTTCATCCTTTTCGGCTTCCTCTAGTGACTTAGGCTCTATTTGTGAAACGAAAGCAAGATAATTACTAGTATTTCTTAGAGAGGATCTTGTCCTTACCCCTTGTGAGGGATCACCAAGGATTAAATCCCTTGGATGACCATGTGCATACCTCCATTCCCTCGGAAGATCTTGATTTCTTGCTTGAGGTTGATCTTCTTCATCTTGCTGAATTTTATCTTCCTTGACTTCATCTTTAAGTTGTTTGTCTTGTATGGAGAACTCCTTCATTCTGTCTTCAAGTATACCTGCATCACTATCTTCTTCTTTTCTAGAAGAATCTCCATTAGCTTCATCAAAGACAACATGAATGGATTCTTCAACAACGAGAGTTCTCTTGTTGAAGACCCTGTATGCTCTACTAGATGAGGAATAACCTAAGAAGATCCCTCATCTGATTTAGCACTAAATTTACTTAGATTGTCCTTTTCATTGTTTAAAATAAAACACCGACAACCGAAAACATGAAAGTAACATATATTTGGCTTCTTATTATTCAGCAACTCATAAGGTGTTTTCTTTAAAATAGATCTGACTAATGCACGGTTTAAGATGTGACATGCAGTATTTATCGCTTCAGCCCAAAAATATTTTGGTAGATCCGATTCGCACAACATGGTACGAGCCATATCTGCTAGTGTGCGATTCTTCCTTTCTACCACCCCATTTTGTTGGGGTGTCCTAGGGGCCGAGAAATTGTGATTGATACCATTTTCGTCACAAAATTTTTCAAAGTGTTGATTTTCAAACTCGGTACCATGATCACTCCTTATTGCTTTTAGTTTAAGATTGAGTTCATTCGAAACCCTATTATGAAACTTGATAAAAGCGGAAAAGGACTCATCTTTATGTGCAAGAAATGAAACCCATGTAAAACGTGAAAAATCATCAACAATTACAAGACCAAATTTCTTACCCCCTAGACTAGCAGTTCTAGTGGGTCCAAACAAATCCATGTGAATTAGTTCTAAGGGTTTTGATGTTGAGACTATGTTCTTAGACTTGAAAGAACTTCTTGTTTGTTTTTCTAATTGACATGCAGCACAAATTTTGTTCTTTTCAAAGTCTATTTTTGGTAGTCCTTTGACTAGATCTTTTGTAATTAATTTAGAGATTAAATCCATGCTAGCATGCCCTAACCTACGATGCCATAACCAACTAGTCTCATTGACTTTGGGATCCATGGCTACAAGACATTGGCCATCCTTCATGGTGAGATCATCAAGATCTACCATGTAAACATTTCTATGCCTATGTCCTGTGAGTATGATCTCATTGTCAATTGGACTACTAATTATGCATAGTGATGATTCAAATGACACTTTAAAGCCCTTGTCACAAAATTGACTTATACTTAATAAATTATGTTTTAGTCCATTAACTAACAATACATTGTCAATAAAAGAGGAGGGTGATATGGAGATTTTACCAACACCAACGATTTGACCTTTAGCATTATCTCCAAATGTGACTACTCCTCCTTCTTTTGATTTCAAGGTGATGAAGAGACTCTTGTCACCGGTCATATGCCTTGAGCAACCACTATCAAGATACCACATTTTCTTTCTATTTCCGGCTGCAAGGCATACCTGCAAAATAATCAAGTGATGCTCTTAGGTACCCAAGTCTTCTTGGGTCCTTCTTGGTTAGTATAGTTGGTTCCCTTAGGCACCCACACTTTAGTTATGTTTTTACCTCTTACAAATGTACTCTTGTTAGTTTGAATCTTTCTTTAAATGCAAGAGTAGGCTTTATGTCCACTTTTTCCGCAATGAAGCATGTAGGTTTTTCAGATTTGACATCTTTTGCTTTTACAAAGAAATTCTTTAGATACTTTTGTTGTTTGCTAGTTTTATATCCTAGAACGGCTTTATTAAAAACAGCTCTTTGATTGGATAGAATAAGATTTAACTTTTCAGAGCTATGTGTAAATTTTTCGACAATTGGTTTGTACTTATGTACCTCATTCTTGAGATCCACATTTTCTTTAACTAATTCTTCCTTATCCTTTTTAAGGAGTTCAACATTTTGCGCAAGTAAGGTATTACTATTGAGTAGGAATTTAACTTTTAGATTTAATTCCTTAATTTGTGTTTTTGCCGTTTCATTTTCAATGTTAAGTTTTGAATTTTTATTTTCTAAGTCAATGGTATTAACATTTTTGAAGCTCTCCTTCTCAATCAATAGGTTTTCAATATCATCCTTTAGTTTTTTATTGGAGGCTTTTAATTCTTTATTCTTTGCTCCTAACATACTACAATCACTCATGAGTTCTTGAAAAGCTTCATATAATTCTTCTAAAGTAAAATTTGCAGTTGAGCTATGACTTACCTCATCGTCTTCGAATGCCATGAAGCACAAATTGGCGGTCTCTTCCTTTTCTTCCTCGGAGGATGATGTGTCACTATCATCCCATGTTGCTTTCAATGCCTTCTTCTTCTTCTTTCCAAAATGCTTCTTCTGTTGAGGGCATTCGGAACGGATGTGTCCCGGTCTCTTGCAATCATAACAAATGATTGGTCTCTTTCCTTTTCTTTTTCCTTTTCCCAAACATTTTTCCCTCCAAACTTCTTTCTTGGGAAGGATTTCTTTCTTCTCATGAATTTCTTAAACTTCCTTACTATTAAACCCAAGTCCTCATCTTCGCTTTCTTCTTCACTCTCACTACTTTCTTCTTCACACACACTCGAAGTGGCCTGAGTGCGATTGTCTTCTTCTTTGGCACATCTTCTTCATGTTGCTTCATTGTGAGCTCATGCGTCATCAATGAGCCCAATAGTTGTTCGAATGCCAATGTGTTGAGGTCTTTAGCTTCTACAATCGCCGTGACCTTCGCTTCCCAAGCTTTCGGCAAAGACCTGAGAATTTTACTCACAAGTTCTGGGTTAGTATAAGATTTACCCAAATTCTTTAAAACCATTTATTATATCGGTGAAGCGTGTGAACATGCATGTGATGGTTTCATTGGGTTCCATTTTAAACAACTCATATTTGTGAACTAGAATGTTCACTTTAGATTCTTTGACTTGATTTGTACCCTCGTGGGTAACTTCAAGCCTATCCCATATTTTCTTGGCGGAACTACAGGTGGAGACTCTATTGAACTCATTTACATCTAGAGCACAAAATAATGAGTTCATGGCTCTAGAATTGAGTTGAACCATCCTACTATCATTCTCATCCCAATCATCCTCAGATTTGGAAACTTGAATGCCATTTACCATGTGAGATGGTTCGTGTGGTCCCTTGATTATGACCCTCCACAACGCATAATCTTGTGCTTGAATAAAGATCTTCATTCTAGTCTTCCAATAGGTATAATTTGTCCCATTGAAGAGTGGAGGTCTATTGGTTGCCTGCCCTTCAGCAGGAACATTGTTGAAGGGTGTTGCCATCTAGATCTTTGGCCAAGACGGTTAGTCTTCAAGAAATACACAGAGCACCTGCTCTGATACCACTTGTTGCCCAGAGATGGTCACCCAAGAGGGGGGTGAATTGGTGTTTTAAACCTTTTTGTCCAATTAAAAATAAACACACAAATGTATGAGCTAAAGTAAAATAGAGGTATGAAAACTGACAATCGCAAACACAAGGTTTTATAGTGGTTCGGAGCTTCCACTGCTCCTACATCCACTCCCAAAGCACCTTTGGGAATTTCCACTATAATCCAAGATTACAGTCCGGTAGTTTTGCGAGTGCACTACCCAACTCGTTGTTTTACACCGGGCTAACAACGAACCCTACAACCCCCAATTTCACCTAGGCTTGGGACGCCTTTTCCTTGTTTCCAAGTCCTTGACTGGAACAAGCACAATAACCAAAGGTTTTACAAAAGATTTGAAAGCTCTAAATAAGCAGATAAAACAGTGAGAAATAACAAAATCCGGAAGAACCCTTTTAGCCGTTGGAAGCGTGGAAAAATGGTGGTTCTTCCGATGTGGATCGCGTTGTCTTGAATGTGAGCTTTGAATGCCGAGCGGGAGAGAGTAGTTGAGCACGAAATCAGTTGGGAAGCTTGAAAGCACTTGATTTCTTCACTTGAATGCACTAACTCCCTTGAACCTCTTTCTCTTACTTCTCTCTTGAATGATCTTGTGTTGGGTTGGTGAGAAGTTATTGGAAGGCACTTAAGAACTCCCTTTTATAGCCCAAAAAGCAAATATAGCCGTTAGACATAAAGAAAGAGATGTTTGAAATTCAAACAAACCTGCAAAAAGGTGTCAGTCGCGTCCCAGGCGCTCTGGAGACGTCTCCGCTTCAACGCGAGACGTCTCGGCTGTAAGATTTTTCTTTTGACGTTGTTTGGGGTCGACTCGGCGCTTTACGGGGACGACTCGGGATGTTTTGTACTTTTTGCATGGAGACGACTCCGCTGCCTCGGGGACGACTCCGCTGTTTTATCTTCGAAAAACAAGTCCTCTGGAATTCTCTGAGAGAGTCGACTCCGCTTTTTCAGGGGACGTCCCCGCTGCCTTATCACCGAAAAAGATATCCTCTGGAATACCCTGAGAGAGTCGACTCCGCTACCTCGGGGACGACTCTAGAAGTCTGTTTTTTACTCGCAGGGACGACTCCGGTCCTGTGGAGACGACTCGCGCGCATCCCTTGAAATCGGCCTTTCTGCCGTCTCTGAGAGAGTCGACTCCGACCCTGCGAGACGCCTCGCCAGGTGCCGGGGACGTCTCCAGACGTGCCAGTTCTTTCTGTTTGTGCCAAAGACGTCTCTGAGACAACCCGGAGACGTCTCGGCTGTCCCTGATCTATTTTCTTCAACTCAAAAATTCTTCAATAAATCCTTAAAAATTATGGAAACTTGCCTAGACATTTCTTAACAATATTATTAGTTAATCACCTAAAATTCTCAATAAATTATTAAGATAAATGGGAATTATACTCTAGTGTTTTGTATTCATCAAAATCCATTAGGGGGTCACAAAAGTGAATTTCAAAACAAAAAAAAAAAAACCTAATTTCTATGCCTTAGTGCTGAAATAATAAACACACAAAGTATATAAAATCTAAAAAAGCCCAAGGACTAGTCAAGAGTAAGACAATTTGAGTTCTTTTTATTAAAAGTTCTTTTAGCGAGTTGTAAGATAATTTTTACTTTGAAATTTCACAACACGTATGGCCTGCACTTCTAAGGGTTAGGTTTAACAATGATGTTGTTAAGTCTGGTAGCAACCTTGAGTCCTGATGAATTATACCTATCTAATTCGCTATTAAAAAAAAAAAAGCGAATTTAGTTAGGTACATCGAAAAGGGCTACCTATTGTCAAAGGTCAGCAGGCTTGTAATGAGGAACCCGAGCATAGGTCCGTAGGGGAGTCTTGATGCCCAACACCTTACGCCATCTGGTGTGGGAGTGTTGACTGAGTGCTCGCTACACGGAGGAATCATTACAAGAGTAAAAGTGCGTAATTTATAAATATATAAAACAAAGAAGAGAAAAAAATATATAATAATATTGATCTTGAAAAGACGATAGTGTGAAAGCGCGTCGTTGTAAAAATTCGAGTAAACTGGAACATTACAGATAAAGCCCATGAGGTATTAAAGTAAATATCCACAACTCTCGAAATCCTGCAAGATAGGCTGATTTTGAATCAGTGATTAGGTCTTATCTGACCAATTCTTGGAAGCTACTAGCTTTAGCAGTTATTTTGAAGAATCTAAAGCCTTAGCTTGTGTATGGTCCAGACACCACCGAGCACCCAAGTATAAATTAGCCTTACAACTCTCTAACGGAAACTTAATTGTTGACCCCCTAATGGATTTTGATGAATACAAAACACTAGAGTATAATTCCATTTATCTTAACAATTTACTTGAGGATTTCATGTGTTTAATTTAAGAATATTGTTAAGAAATGTCTAGGCAAGTTTCCATAATTTTATGAATTTATTGAAGAATTTTTGAGCTGAAGAAAACAGATCAGGGACAGCCGAGACGTCTCCGGGTTGTCTCAGAAGACGTCTCTGGCACAAACAGAAAGAACTGGCACGACTGGAGACGTCCCCGGCACCTGCCGAGTCGTCCCCGCGATAGCGGAGTCGACTCTCTCAGTAGCGGAGTCGACTCTCTCAGAGGCGGCAGAAAGGCCGATTTCAAGTGATATGCGCGAGTCGTCTCCACAGTAAGCGGAGTCGTCCCCGCCAAGTAAAAAGTAAACCTCCCGAGTCATCCCCGAGGTAGCGGAGTCGGCTCTCTCAGGGTTTTCCAGAGGATATCTTTTTCAGTGTTAAGGCAGCGGAGGACGTCCCCTGAAAGAGCGGAGTCGACTCTCTCAGAGAATTCCAGAAGACATATTTTTCGGAGATATAACAGCGGAGTCAACCCCGAAGCAGCGGAGTCGTCCCCATGTAAAAAGCGCAAACAAGCCGAGACGTCCCCATAAAGCGCCGAGTCGACCCCAAACAACGTCAAAAGTAAAATCTTACAGCCGAGATGTCTCGCGTTGAAGCGGAGACGTCTCCGGAGCGCCTGGGACGCGACTGACACCTTTTTGGCAGGATGTTTTGAATTTCAAATCTCTTTAACTTTATCTCTAACGGCTATATTTGCTTTTTTGGGCTATAAAGGGACCTCTTAAGTGCTTCTCAACAACTTCTCACCAACCCAACACAAGATCATTCAAGAGAAGCAAGAGAGAGAGGTTCAAGGGAGTTAGTGCATTCAAGTGAAGAAATCAAGTGCCTTCAAGCTTTCCAACTAATTTCAAGCTCAACTACTCTCTTCCGCTCGGGATTCAAAGCTCACACTCAAGCCAACGCGATCCACATCGGAAGAACCATCATCTCCCACGCTTCCAACAGCTAAAAGGGTTCTTCCGGATTCTATGCTTATCATTGTTATATTTGCTTATTTAGAGCTTTTAAATCCTTGTAAAACTTTTCAATATTGTGCTTCTTCCAGTCAAGGGACTTGGAACAAGGAAAAGGCGTCCCAAGTCTAGGTTAAATTGGGGGTTATAGGGTTCGTTGTTAGCCCGGTGTAAAACAACGAGTTGGGTAGTGCACTCGCAAAACTACCGGACTGTAATCTTGGATTATAGTGGAAATTCCCAAAGGTGCTTTGGAGAGTGGATTTAGGAGCAGTGGAAGCTCCGAACCACTATAAAACCTCGTGTTTGCGATTGACTGTTCTCATCCCTCCATCTTTACTTTAGTTTCATACATCTGCGTGTTTTATTTTTTTAAATAGTCAAAAAGTTTTAAAACACCCAATTCACCCCCCTCTGGGTGACCATCTCTGGGCAACAAGTGGTATCAGAGCAGGTGCTCTGTGTATTTCTTGAAAGACCTAACCGTCTTAGCCAAAGATCTAGATGGCAACACTCTTTAACAATGTTCCTGCTGAGGGGCAGGCAACCAATAGACCTCCACTCTTCAATGGGACAAATTATACCTATTGGAAGACTAGAATGAGGATCTTTATTCAAGCACAAGATTATGCCTTGTGGAGGGTTATAGTCAAGGGACCACAAGAACCATCACACATGGTGAATGGCATTCAAGTTCTCAAACCTGAGGAGGATTGGGATGAGAATGATAATAGGATGGTTCAACTCAATTCTAGAGCCATGAACTCACTATTTTGTGCTCTAGATGTAAATGAGTTTAATTGAGTCTCCACATGTAGTTCCGCTAAGGAAATATGGGATAGGCTTGAAGTTACCCACGAGGGTACAAATCAAGTCAAAGAGTCTAAAGTGAACATTCTTGTTCACAAATATGAGTTGTTTAAGATGGAACCCAATGAAACCATCACATGCATGTTTACACGCTTCACCGATATAATTAATGGTCTAAAGAGTTTGGGTAAATCTTATACTAATCCGGAACTTGTGAGTAAAATTCTCAGGTCTTTGCCGAAAGCATGGGAAGCAAAGGTCACGGCAATCGTAGAAGCCAAAGACCTCAACACCTTGGGACTAGAACAACTATTGGGCTCATTGATGACGCATGAGCTCACAATGAAGCAACATGAAGAAGAGTTGCCAAAGAATAAGACAATCGCACTCAAGGCTACCTCGAGTGTGTGTGAAGAAGAAAGTAGTGAGAGTGAAGAGGAAAGCGAAGATGAGGATTTGGGTTTAATAGTAAGGAAGTTTAAGAAATTTATGAGAAGAAAGAAACCCTTCCCAAGAAAGAAATTTGGAGGAACAAATGATTGGGAAAAAGAAAAGGAAAAAGAAAGAGACCCAATCATATGCTATGATTGCAAGAGACCGGGACACATTCGTTCCGAATGCCCTCAACAAAAGAAGTACTTTGGGAAGAAGAAGAAGAAGGCATTAAAGGCAACTTGGGATGATAGTGACACATCCTCCTCCGAGGAAGAGAAGGAAGAGACCGCCAATTTGTGCTTCATGGCGTTCGAAGACGACAAGGTATGTCAAAACTCAACTATAAACTTTACTTTAGAAGAATTGTATGAAGCTTTTCAAGAACTTATGAGTGATTGTAGTATGTTAGGAGCAAAGAATAAAGAATTAAAAGCCTCCAATCTAAAACTAAAGGAAGATATTAAAAATCTATTGATTGAGAAAGAGAGCGTTGAAAATGTTAACACCATTGATCTAGAAAACAAAAATTCAAAACTTAGCATTGAAAATGAAACGGCAAAAACACTAATTAAGGAATTGAATCTAAAAGTTAAATCTCTACTCAATAATAATACCTCACTTGCACAAAATGTTGAATCCCTTAAAAAGGACAAGGAAGAACTAGTTAAAGAAAATTTGAATCTTAAGAATGAGGTACATAAGTACAAACCAATTGTTGAAAAATTTACACAAAGCTCTGGAAAATTAAATCTTATTCTTTCAAATCAAAGAGCTGTTTTTAATAAAGCCGGATTAGGATATAAAACTAACAAGCAACAAAAGTATCTAAAGAATTTCTTTGTGAAAACAAAAGATGTCAAAACTGAAAAACCTACATGCTTTCATTGTAAAAAAAGTGGACATAAAGCCTACTCTTGTATTCAAAGAAAGATCTAAACTAACAAGAGTACATTTGTAAAAGCTAAAAACATAACTAAAGTATGGGTGCCTAAGAAAACCAACTACACTAACTACGAAGGACCCAAGAAGACTTGGGTACCTAAGAGCCTCACATAATTATTTTGCAGGTATGCCTTGCAGCCGGGAATAAAAAGAGAATGTGGTATCTTGATAGTGGTTGCTCAAGGCATATGACCGGTGACAAGAGTCTCTTCGTCACCTTGAAATCAAAAGAAGGAGTAGTAGTCACATTTGGAGACAATGCTAAAGGTCAAATAATTGGTGTTGGTAAAATCTCCATATCACCCTCCTCTTTTATTGACAATGTATTGTTAGTTAATGGACTAAAACATAATTTATTAAGTATAAGTCAATTTTGTGACAAGGGCTTTAAAGTGTCATTTGAATCATCACTATGCATAATTAGTAGTCCAATTGACAATGAGATCATACTCACAGGACATAGGCATGGAAATGTTTACATGGTAGATCTTGATGATCTCACCATGAAGGATGGCCAATGTCTTGTAGCCATGGATCCCAAAGTCAATGAGACTAGTTGGTTATGGCATCGTAGGTTAGGACATGCTAGCATGGATTTAATTTCTAAATTGATTACAAAAGATCTAGTCAAAGGACTACCAAAGATAGATTTTGAAAAGAACAAAATTTGTGCTGCATGTCAATTAGGAAAACAAACGAGAAGCTCTTTCAAGCCTAAAAACATAGTCTCAACAACAAAACCCTTAGAACTAATTCACATAGATTTATTTGGACCCACTAGAACTGCTAGTCTAGGGGGTAAGAGATGAAGGGTTTTAGCATGTTATAATGCGCAGCGGAAGCTAGGAATTTTAAAAATTTCTTAATAAAGTCCCTATGCATGAAACCCTTTTAAGCCTAGATCACCTTAATGATTACAATCAAATGATATAAAATAAATACAGAATTAGTAGAATACCTCAAATGCTAATCCAAAGTGTACAATCTCCACGAGGCATCCAAGTGTCCGCCCTCCAATGGTGATCCACACGAAAAACTTGATCAAGACTTTAGCTCCAAAGACTTTTGATCCTTAATGCAGAATTCTTCTAAAGAACTCTAATGGCTTGCTTTCCTTCCTTTCTATTTTCCTTTAGCCTTCTAAAATCACTTCTAATCCTTTTGTCCTAAAGAAGACCACCTTGTCTTGGCTTAGGACACACTAGAAGCAATGCTAGAAAGAAAGAAACTAATGTAAGAAAGAAAGAAGAGAGGAGTGGGGTGGAATTAGAATGATGAAACCCATGGAGTACTAACCTATTTATAATAGGTGTAGGGATGCATCTCCAAGGGATGCATCCCATCCACACATCCTCTCATGAAAGGGCATCATCTAAAGGGCCATATCAAATAAGAGGAGGTGCAGATCAAGTGAGGAGGTGTATCAAATGATATGTCCTTTCATGTGGTGCCATATTTTGACCAAGTCAACATCACATGCTAATCACATGTCCATCATGCCTCACCTCTTGATCTTTCATGATGATGATCCAAGGGCTCCAATGCAAGGCGCCATTCACTTGACCCATTATGTCTTCATCCAATGGTGGGATTAAGATCCAATGGTCAATTATGGTAGCCATCCTCTAACCCAATCCAATTGGGTTAAACCAACTCTCCATTATGTCTTCATCCAACGGTAGATCAAGATCTAACGGTCTAGATTGAATGATTTATTAAATGTAATCCAATTAGACTCAAACCAAGCCAATTAGGTGCCAACTCTTGGCTAACCCATATTAGAATATGATCTAATCAAATTAGATCAATTAAGAATCAGATTCGAATCCAATTCGAATCAGATTCGAATCCAATTCGAATCAGGAGCTAAGGTTTGCAACACCTGCTAGGATGTTTATCTTGCAAACATGATCTAATCCAATTAGACCCTTAATAAGTTTTCTTGTGTGTGACCCATTGGGTTCCATACTTAGCCAGCAATAGGTGTGAGTGCGAGTTGACCCAACTTGATTAGAACTCTTCTAATCGATTTAAGTCCAAACTGCGCGAACCCGAACTTAACAATTAGAATCCTTTCTAATTGGTGATCGAATTAAACTCTTTAATTTGATCAAACCTATAAAACAAGATTGACGTCTAGCAACGTGTCATGTCTACCCGGAAAATATGAAATTTGGTGGAAATACCAAAAATACCCTTCAGTGGCAAGTTACCATGCAATTCAATCCTTTAATCAAACTGCATCCCAAATATGTATATGAGTATGAATATATGTCAAACTCAATTTCATATTCATATTTTTCTCAATCTTTTAATGATAATTCAAATAATGAAACATTAGAAACTCTTTCTAATTTTCATTCTGCTTTGATCAAAGGCTTCCTGAATTATCATATGATTAGAATAAATAGGATGCTATCTTCTCTTACTAGAAGTGATTAATTCCTTGTTGACCTACTCATAATCTTCGTACACAATTCACCATATCCAGAAGACCTCGTACATAACTTATTGTCATGAATGAGTGTAAACCAAAATATGGGTTCATGTGCACAAGATACCATGGTGATCTCAGGTCATAGGATCAGTTGCACAACTCCCACTAAGAGAATCATCTTTTGACATGTAAGTAAGACTTCATAAGATTTCTCTTTGTAGGTCAATTCAGTGAACTCATTCCTCTAATGAGCACCCACATCTTTGTATTAGTGTCTCCACACAAATGATTGTGAGATCAATCATCCTCTGCATCGAGCATACATAAGACATGCCAGTCTTTCCGGTAATCATTGATCCCCGACTCAATGTACCAATGACTGGGAATATTTAAGATTAGGATTTTAGGATTTTAAGTCTCACTAGTATGATCTCATCATAGTCTTAAAACCATTGCCCTAATCTAAGGAGTTTATCATAAATATAATCAACAGCATATGATAAAACATAACGCCTTTATTCATATTTAAATGTCATGTACATGATTTGGACAAATCAAAAGAAAAAAAACTTTCGCAATACATATTGCGATTGGCTTGTAGAGCATCTACTCTTTCAATCTCCCACTTGCACTAAAGCCAATCGCTCTTATATTTTATCCCCATACAATCGAGGTGGCGATCGAACTGCTGTTGTGGTAGAGCTTTAGTGAACGGGTCTGCTAAGTTGTTCTTTGTGTCTACTCGTTCAATGACTATGTCTTGTCTCTCGACGATCTCTCGAACAAGGTGGAAGTGTCTTAGAATGTGCTTGGATTTGTGATGAGATCTTGGTTCCTTTGCTTGAGCAACAGCTCCAGTGTTGTCACAATAAACTGAAACTGGTCCAGCAATCTCAGGAACTACTCCCAACTCAGCGATGAACTTCTTCATCCAGACAGCTTCCTTAGCGGCTTCACTTACAGCGATGTATTCTGCCTCAGTAGTTGAGTCAGCTACAGTTTGCTGCTTGGAACTCTTCCAGCTCACTGCACCACCATTTAGGGTAAAGACATACCCTGAAGTGGACTTGCTATCATCTGGATCTGATTGAAAACTAGAATCAGAAAATCCTTCTAGTTTCAACTCAGATCCTCCATAAACTAGAAAAATATCTTTAGTCCTTCTTAAGTACTTAAGAATATTTTTCACAGCTATCCAATGATTTTCTCCTGGATCAGCCTGGAATCTGCTTGTTATGCCTAAGGCATAAGCAACATCAGGCCTAGTACATAGCATAGCATACATAATTGATCCTACTGCCGAAGCATAGGGAATAGAATTCATTCTATTCCTCTCTTCAGATGTCTTAGGAGACATCTTCTTAGAGAGACGTATGCCATGACTCATAGGTAAGTAACCTCTTTTACTTCCTTCCATGCTGAATCTTTTCAGCACACGATCTATGTACTTAGACTGGGACAAGCCTAGCATCCTTTTAGATCTATCCCTATAGATCTTTATACCAAGTATATAGGATGCTTCTCCCAAGTCTTTCATGGAAAAGCTTTTTGATAGCCAAGTCTTGACCGATTGTAACATTGGAATATCATTTCCAATGATTAGTATGTCATCTACATACAATATTAAGAAGACAACGGCACTCCCACTAGTCTTCTTGTACACACATGGTTCATCCACATTTTTGATAAAACCAAACTCTTTGACTGTTGTATCAAAACGGATGTTCCAACTCCTCGATGCTTGCTTTAATCCATAAATGGATCTCTTAAGCTTGCATACTTGATTTGCTCTCCCACTTGAGACAAATCCTTCTGGCTGTGTCATGTAAACCTCTTCCTCAAGATAACCATTAAGGAAGGCGGTTTTGACATCCATCTGCCAAATTTCATAATCATAGTATGCAGCTATTGCAAGCAAAATCCGAATAGATTTAAGCATGGCAACTGGTGAAAAAGTTTCATCATAGTCAATTCCTTGCTTTTGCCTGAAACCTTTTGCCACCAATCTAGCCTTGTAGGTTTCTACTTGGCCATCTGCTCCAATCTTCTTCTTATAGACCCATTTGCAACCTATAGGGTTTACACCTTCTGGTGCATCAACCAAAGTCCATACTTGGTTGGTATACATAGAGTCTATTTCGGATTTCATAGCTTCTAACCATTTGTTAGAGTCATTACTCATGATAGCTTCCGAATAGGTCAGAGGATCATCATTTTCGACGATGTGGGCTTCATCATTCTCAATGATAAACCCATACCTCTTAGGTGCATTTCGCACTCTATCTGACCTTTGGAGAGGAGATGTGTGTTGTGGTTGTACTTCATCAATGGGTACATCTGGTTGAAGAATTTCTTGTGTTTCTATTTGTAGGTCTTGAACTTCATTAAGTTCAATTCTTCTTTCACTGCCCTTTTCTAAGATAAACTCTTTTTCTAAGAAAGTGGCATGCCTACTAACAAATACCTTTTGTTCAGTAGGGTGATAGAAGAGATATCCAATACTTTCTTTGGAATAACCTATAAATGTATATTTATCTGATCTAGCACTTAGCTTATGTCCAAAATTTCTTTTGACATATGCTTGGCAGCCCCATATTTTAAAATATTTAAGATTGGGCTTTCTACCTCTCCATATCTCATATGGAGTACTAGATACAGATTTTGAAGGTATCCTGTTTAGCACATATGTAGCAGTTTCTAAGGCATAACCCCAGAAGGAAATAGGAAGATCTGTAAAGCACATCATGGACCTTACCATATCTAATAGAGTACGATTCCTCCGTTCAGCTACACCATTTAGTTGTGGCGTATACGGTGGTGTCCATTCAGAGAGAATGCCCTTTTCTTTAAGATGATTTAAAAATTCACTAGAAAGGTATTCGCCTCCTCGATCAGATCGAAGGATTTTAATACACTTTCCGGTTTGTTTTTCAACCATACTTTGATACTCTTTAAACTTATCAAAGGCTTCGTATTTATGTTTCATAAGATACACAAATCCGAACCTTGATAAATCATCAGTGAATGTGATGAAGTAAGAGTATCCACCTCTAGCTGGAGTTGTCATAGGACCACATACATCTGTATGTATAAGTCCTAATAACTCACTTGCCCTTTCTCCATGTCCAGTGAATGGAGACTTGGTCATTTTTCCCATAAGACAAGATTCACAAGTTCCTAATGATTCATAATCATAAGGATCAAAGAACTCTTCTTTGTATAACTTGTTGATTCTTGATTCACTTATGTGACCAAGTCGGCAATGCCAAAGGAGGGTATTATTCACTTCCTCTCTCTTTCTTTTATTGCTTTTATTAATATGAAAGACATTGTCATTAAGTAATAAAACTAGAAGACCATTTTCCATAATGCCATTGCAAAGATGCTTATTAGAAAAATAAATAGAGCAACCATTGCCCTTTCCATTAATTTCAAAACCTTTCTTTAACAACAAAGGAATGGAAATTACATTTCTAATAATTTTGGGCATATAATAACAATCTTCTAATTGTAGGAGCTTTTCCGAAGGCAATTCCAAGTTGTAGG
The DNA here is from genome assembly GCF_009389715.1 of Phoenix dactylifera. Classification (NCBI taxonomy): domain Eukaryota; kingdom Viridiplantae; phylum Streptophyta; class Magnoliopsida; order Arecales; family Arecaceae; genus Phoenix; species Phoenix dactylifera. The sequence continues at coordinate 122,789 of NW_024068469.1, read as the reverse complement.
TTCCAACAGCTTCAGCCTGGATGGACTCTCCTCCAGCGCCATACAGCTCGAAGTCACCTTTCTTCAAAATTTTAATTTTCTGTAGTCCATGCAAAGATTTGCAAATGTGAAAACCACAGCCGGTATCCAATACCCATGAATTTGAATTTGAAGAACTTAATGACAAGTTGGCATGTAACATAAACATACCTTTTGATGCAACTCTTGCATCGGTCTTCATACTTGCAAGAAAACTCTTGCAATTCCTTTTCCAGTGGCCAGCTTTGCCGCAATGAAAACAGGTACTTGATCTGGAGTTTTTCTTTCCTTTTCTCTTTTTGATGCTACTCTTGGGGTTCAATCGTTTCTTAGAACCCTTATTTCCCGATTTCCTCATAGAGGTGCTATTTATAAGAAGGAGTGGACCTTTATCCTTCTTAATATGCCCTTCAGCTGTTTTGAGCATATTTAACAGCTCGGGCAGGGAGGTGTTCAGCTTGTTCATGTGAAAGTTCACAACAAACTGAGAGAATGAATCAGGCAGTGATTGCAGGATCAAATCCTGACTGAGCTCACTATCCATAGCAAAACCTAATTGACTTAATCTGGTGATCAAGTCTATAACCATAAGAACATGGTTTTGCACTGGAGTTCCTTCATTCATTCTAGCACGGAACAACTGCTTAGATATCTCATACCTAGCAGTCCTGCTTTGTTCTCCATACAACTCTTTTAAATTGAGAAGTATGGATTGAGTGTCCATGCCTTCATGTTGCCTCTGTAATTCATTATTCATAGAGGCAAGTATGATACATTTGACAGTCACACTGTCATTTTTCCACATCTTATGTGTGGCAACCTCCTCTTCTGTAGCATCATCCCCTAGATCTCCAAGATCAGGGGTTTCAAGTATATAGGAAATTTTCTCCTGAGTGAGTACTATCTTTAAATTCCTCAACCAGTCCACATAGTTTGGTCCGGTCAACTTGTTGGCATCTAAGATGCCTCTTAGTGAAAGTGAAGAAGCCATTTAATAATTCTACATATGCAAGAACAAAACTAATATAAGCAGACCAATCATGATGACATGTTTGCAACTAGATAAGGACTTTAATCTAATTTGTCTCCTACTATTTTTATCGAATATCATAGCCCTCTCCTATGATAAACGTGAAAATATAATTTTTCTTAGTAGGGTTGAGATCCTAATTCATCATAAAAAGCCTTGTGTTTACACAACAAACTCTTATGAGTTCAAAGGTAGGAAACTCTTTCCAATTGCATCTCATGCAATTCTCAACTTTATCTTGTCCTCTTAAAATACTTATTGCCTTGTGTTAGCACAACAAACAATAATATTTTAGTTAAGTCAAACCCTTCATTTCCATATAGTCATATTCAAATAATATTGCCCTTGTGGTTGCACAACAAGGCAATATATTAAAATATGCCATAAGCATCTTAATGCACCAAGACAGTATAACATCAGTCCCCATTGCAAGTCTTGTGTTAGCACAACAAACTAGCATGGATCTTGACATAATAATATCGAGGCATGAAGGAAGGCTATCAATAGTGTTATATCAATATTAAGCTTATCCATAATAGGCAATCAAACAATTGGCCAGGTAAGCAGGTGGGAGGCTCCCCTTACTCAGAGAGTAAGGTCCTAATTAAGTAACCACCTTTAGTGCTTTCCTTAGACACCAATTAGATTAATTGTTCTAGAATGGGTTAGCTCAAAGTTTTTCAACACTATGACTTAATATAATTTTTATTGAGGGCTTACTAGTCTCTAGCACATTCTTTAATTGTAACATATATTTAACATGTCTAAAATAAACTATTATGCATCATGGCTATCTCATAGCATGTATAAATCATAAGCAATTAATTAATATGCTTCAACATATTTTCATATGGAAAATTTCATATCATGATATTTTATTACATAACATATCATATATGAATCATATATTTCAGCATTTCATTAAGCATATGACATTACTATCTCATAGTAAATTAATAATCATACATCATGCATTATTATTTGATTGAACCAATTAAGGATGGCTCTGATACCACTGAAGGGTTTTAGCATGTTATAATGCGCAGCGGAAGCTAGGAATTTTAAAAATTTCTTAATAAAGTCCCTATGCATGAAACCCTTTTAAGCCTAGATCACCTTAATGATTACAATCAAATGATATAAAATAAATACAGAATTAGTAGAATACCTCAAATGCTAATCCAAAGTGTACAATCTCCACGAGGCATCCAAGTGTCCGCCCTCCAATGGTGATCCACACGAAAAACTTGATCAAGACTTTAGCTCCAAAGACTTTTGATCCTTAATGCAGAATTCTTCTAAAGAACTCTAATGGCTTGCTTTCCTTCCTTTCTATTTTTCTTTAGCCTTCTAAAATCACTTCTAATCCTTTTGTCCTAAAGAAGACCACCTTGTCTTGGCTTAGGACACACTAGAAGCAATGCTAGAAAGAAAGAAACTAATGTAAGAAAGAAAGAAGAGAGGAGTGGGGTGGAATTAGAATGATGAAACCCATGAAGTACTAACCTATTTATAATAGGTGTAGGAATGCATCTCCAAGGGATGCATCCCATCCACACATCCTCTCATGAAAGGGCATCATCTAAAGGGCCATATCAAATAAGAGGAGGTGCAGATCAAGTGAGGAGGTGTATCAAATGATATGTCCTTTCATGTGGTGCCATATTTTGACCAAGTCAACATCACATGCTAATCACATGTCCATCATGCCTCACCTCTTGATCTTTCATGATGATGATCCAAGGGCTCCAATGCAAGGCGCCATTCACTTGACCCATTATGTCTTCATCCAATGGTGGGATTAAGATCCAATGGTCAATTATGGTAGCCATCCTCTAACCCAATCCAATTGGGTTAAACCAACTCTCCATTATGTCTTCATCCAACGGTAGATCAAGATCTAACGGTCTAGATTGAATGATTTATTAAATGTAATCCAATTAGACTCAAACCAAGCCAATTAGGTGCCAACTCTTGGCTAACCCATATTAGAATATGATCTAATCAAATTAGATCAATTAAGAATCAGATTCGAATCCAATTCGAATCAGATTCGAATCCAATTCGAATCAGGAGCTAAGGTTTGCAACACCTGCTAGGATGTTTATCTTGCAAACATGATCTAATCCAATTAGACCCTTAATAAGTTTCCTTGTGTGTGACCCATTGGGTTCCATACTTAGCCAGCAATAGGTGTGAGTGCGAGTTGACCCAACTTGATTAGAACTCTTCTAATCGATTTAAGTCCAAACTGTGCGAACCCGAACTTAACAATTAGAATCCTTTCTAATTGGTGATCGAATTAAACTCTTTAATTTGATCAAACCTATAAAACAAGATTGACGTCTAGCAACGTGTCATGTCTACCCGAAAAATATGAAATTTGGTGGAAATACCAAAAATACCCTTCAGTGGCAAGTTACCATGCAATTCAATCCTTTAATCAAACTGCATCCCAAATATGTATATGAGTATGAATATATGTCAAACTCAATTTCATATTCATATTTTTCTCAATCTTTTAATGATAATTCAAATAATGAAACATTAGAAACTCTTTCTAATTTTCATTCTGCTTTGATCAAAGGCTTCCTGAATTATCATATGATTAGAATAAATAGGATGCTATCTTCTCTTACTAGAAGTGATTAATTCCTTGTTGACCTACTCATAATCTTCGTACACAATTCACCATATCCAGAAGACCTCGTACATAACTTATTGTCATGAATGAGTGTAAACCAAAATATGGGTTCATGTGCACAAGATACCATGGTGATCTCAGGTCATAGGATCAGTTGCACAACTCCCACTAAGAGAATCATCTTTTGACATGTAAGTAAGACTTCATAAGATTTCTCTTTGTAGGTCAATTCAGTGAACTCATTCCTCTAATGAGCACCCACATCTTTGTATTAGTGTCTCCACACAAATGATTGTGAGATCAATCATCCTCTGCATCGAGCATACATAAGACATGCCAGTCTTTCCGGTAATCATTGATCCCCGACTCAATGTACCAATGACTGGGAATATTTAAGATTAGGATTTTAGGATTTTAAGTCTCACTAGTATGATCTCATCATAGTCTTAAAACCATTGCCCTAATCTAAGGAGTTTATCATAAATATAATCAACAGCATATGATAAAACATAACGCCTTTATTCATATTTAAATGTCATGTACATGATTTGGACAAATCAAAAGAAAAAAAACTTTCGCAATACATATTGCGATTGGCTTGTAGAGCATCTACTCTTTCAAGAGATTTGGTCTTGTAATTGTTGATGATTTTTCACGCTTTACATGGGTTTCATTTCTTGCACATAAAGATGAGTCCTTTCCCGCTTTTATCAAGTTTCATAATAGAGTTTCGAATGAACTCAATCTTAAACTAAAAGCAATTAGGAGTGATCATGGTACCGAGTTTGAAAATCAGCACTTTGAAAAGTTTTTTGACGAAAATGGTATCAATCACAATTTCTCGGCCCCTAGGACACCCCAACAAAGTGGGGTGGTAGAAAGGAAGAATCGCACACTAGCAGATATGGCTCGTACCATGTTGTGCGAATCGGATCTACCAAAATATTTTTGGGCTGAAGCAATAAATACTGCATGTCACATTTTAAACCGTGCATTAGTTAGATCTATTTTAAAGAAAACACCTTATGAGCTAATAAAAAATAAGAAGCCCAATATAAGTTACTTTCATGTGTTCGGTTGTAGGTGTTTTATTTTAAACAATGGAAAGGACAATCTAAGCAAATTTAGTGCTAAATCAGATGAGGGGATCTTCTTAGGTTGTTCCTCATCTAGTAGAGCATATAGGGTCTTCAACAAGAGAACTCTCGTTGTTGAAGAATCCATTCATGTTGTTTTTGATGAAGCTAATGAAGATTCTTCTAGAAAAGAAGAAGATGGTGATGCAGGTATACTTGAAGACCGAATGAAGGAATTCTCCATACAAGACAAACAACATGAGGATGAGATCAAAGAAGATACAATTCAGCAAGATGAAGAAGATCAACCTCCATTGAGAAATCAAGATCTTCCTAAGGAATGGAGGTATGCACATGGTCATCCAAAGGATCTAATCCTTGGTGATCCCTCACAAGGGGTAAGGACAAGATCCTCTCTAAGAAATACTAGTAATTATCTTGCTTTCGTTTCACAAATAGAGCCTAAATCACTAGAAAAAGCCGAAAAAGATGATAATTGGATGAATGCTATGCAAGAAGAATTAAACCAATTTGAAAGAAATGAAGTTTGGACTCTAATGAAAAGACCCCCTAATGTTTCAATTATAGGCACCAAGTGGGTGTATAGAAATAAACTAGATGAAGATGGAATAGTTATAAGAAACAAAGCCAGACTAGTTGCCAAATGCTATAATCAGGAGGAAGGAATAGATTTTGATGAAACTTTTGCTCCTGTTGCTAGGTTAGAGGCTATTAGACTACTTTTGGCATATGCATGCTTCATGGATTTTAAACTCTATCAAATGGATGTAAAAAGTGCCTTTTTAAATGGTTATATAATGGAGGAAGTTTATGTAGGACAACCTCCAGGTTTTGAAAATCACTTACATCCAGATTATGTATATAAATTGCATAAAGCATTGTATGGACTTAAGCAAGCCCCTAGAGCATGGTATGAAAGATTAAGTAATTTCCTAATTGAAAATAAATTTAAGAGAGGAAATGTAGACAAAACCCTCTTCATTAAAAGAAAAAGAAATGACTTATTGATTGTACAAATTTATGTGGATGATATAATTTTTGGTGCTACTAATTAGAGGTGGGCAACGGGCCGTGCCGGGCCGGCCCGGCCCAGGCCCCCCGGGCCCAAAAACTAAACGGGCCGTGCCTGGCACGGCCCGTCCAGCACGGAAGGCCAACCCGGCCCGGCCCCAGGCCCCTCTATTGGTGGGCCGGGCCGGGCACGGCACGCCACGGGCCGTGCCAGGCACGGCCCGTCACGGGCGCAAACGGGCCGTGCCAGGCACGGCCCGCAACGTCTCCAAACGGGCCGTGCCTAGCACGGCCCGTAACGGCTCCAAACGGGCCGTGCCAGGCACGGCCCATCTGGAGAGGGAGGAGGAAAATAGCCGTTTCCAACGGCTATTTTCGTGAAAATGACCCTTTTACCCCTCCCAACAGTCCAATAACGGCTGAATTGAGGGGTATTTTGGGAAAAAAAATTTTTTGAGCTTCTATAAATAGCCCATTCCTCCCTCATTCTCACCACACCAAACCTCTCATTCTCTCCTTCTCTACTGCTATTATTTCTCTCTTCTAAAGTGCTCTTCTAGCAATTTAATTTTTAGTTTGTTCAAGTGCTACACAAGAGGAGGTTCCTGTTGAGAAGAGAAGGTCGCTTCTGTTGAGAGCACAAGAGGAAGCTCGGAATCTCGGCTCTGCCTCTGCCCTCCGACCCTCTACTCAATTCCTCCTTGCGGTTAGTTTTTATTTTTTGAATTAATCATAGATATGTCATCTTTTGAGGAAAGTCAGTTTGGCATTCCTGTTTCTGAGGGAGAAGAAACTAATCCCCAACCCCCTGTTCCTAGTTCCTCTAGAACTGGTGAACCGAGTGAAGGTCAAACCTCTTCTCGTAAGAGGACTAGTACTGTATGGAATGAATTTGATAGAGTTATGGTTGAGGGAGTCTGGAAAGCTAAATGTAAAAAATGTGCCAAACTTTATAGTTGTAGTAGTAGTGGGGGAACAGGGCATTTAAAAAGACATCAAGAGAGTCATAGGATGCATGATTCTCATGCTCAAACTCAAAGTATCCTTAATATACAAGGGGGATTACTTGTAGGTAATTTTGCATATAATCATGAAAATCAAAGAAAAGCACTTGTAAAATGGATAGTTAAGGATGAATTACCTTTTAGTTTATGTGAATCTTTTAATTTTGAAGAATATGTTCAATTAAACCTACAACCTGCTTACAAAAGAACTAGTAGGCGTACATTTAGAAGAGTAGCTATGACCAATTTTTTAGCAATGAAACAAAATTTAATTGAAAGATTTTCTACTTTAAATGTAAAAATTTCATTAACTTCTGATATTTGGTCAGCATCTGTAGGTAGCAATTGTTTTATTGCCATTACTGCTATTATATTGATAATGATTGGCAATTAAATAAACGTATTCTTGCTTTTCGTGCTTTTGATTTTCCACATTCTGGGCAACAAATTTCAAATATAATTTATCAAACTGCATGTTCATATAATATTAATGATAAAATTATGTCTATTACTTTTGATAATGCATCTAATAATAATTCTGCTGTTGTATTATTAAAAGACTCATTGCATCCCATATTAGATGGAAATTTACTGCATATTAGATGTGCATGTCATATCTTAAATCTTTCTGTTCAAGCTGGCATGGGCATGATTCAAGATGTGATTTCAAAAATTAGAAATGCAGTTTCTTTTATTCATGCTTCTAGATCAAGACTTCAAGAATTTAAGGAATTATGCATAAATCATGGTAAACATTTTAAAAAATTTAAACTTGATGTAATTACTCGTTGGAACTCCACATATAGCATGATACATGATGCATACCCATATAAAAATTTATTAAGTGCATATATTAATGATCGTGGATTAGGATTTACATTGACTGAAACTGATTGGAATAAAGGAAAAATTTTGGAAGATTTTTTGCTTAGTTTTATAATGCTACCAATGTTCTTTCTGGTATTTATTACCCTACTTCATGTTCATTTTTACAACAAGCATATATAATTAGTCAAAAATTTGCAGAACATAGATATGATGATGTTTTAATGCCTATTATTGACCTAATGGAATCTAAATGGAATGAGTATTGGGACAGGATATGTCCTATGCATAACTTAGCTGCTGTATTTGATCCTAGAGTTAAATTAAATGGCGTGCTAATTTTACTTGATGCATACTCTGAAAATATGAATCAAGATGCTGAATCTGCTAAAGATGAGGTAAAAAAACTTCTTTATGATATTTATGCTATATATGATGAAAAAATTCGTGGATCTAGAACACAAATACAAACCTCTATTTCTCCTTCTAGTAGTTCTCGTTCGTCATCTATTTTTTCATTCATTGCACAGAGAAGACACACACATGCTTCAAGTTCCTCTTCATCTTCTTCATCTTTAAGTAGTGAACTAGAATTTTATTTACGAAATGATCTTCATTCTGCATATGATGAAAATCAAATAGAGAATCTAGATGTATTATCTTGGTGGAAGAATGTTAGAAATCAATATCCTGTTATGTCTGCAATTGCACGCGATATTTTAGCTGTGCCGATGTCCACGGTAGCATCGGAATCCGCTTTTAGTGCAGGTCGGCGTGTTCTTGACGAAAAGAGAAGTAGGATGACGGGCGAAACGGTGGAGATGCTTCTCTGCTTCAAGGATTGGCTGGATGCTGAGGCAAGACTTCAAGATAAAGGTGGACATAATACAACATCCTCTGATGATGATGATACAAACACTACTGAAGACTGAAGACTGAAGAGTGAATACTGATTCACTGAATCACTGATGATTAGTAAGATTTCTTAATTTTTTATAATTGTACATTTTTATTGTATTCTGGAGGTCAGACCAAGGTCCAAACCTCGGCCCTTTCTTAGTTTCTTATTGTATTCTAGAGGTCAGACCAAGGTCCAAACCTCCCTTCATGTACCATTTTGATTTAAATTAATAAACTGGTAGGGGTCTATGCCAAACCCCCCACCATTAAGGTGGCTTTATATTCATAAATCATAAATTCTTAGTGTTCAATATTTATTAATTTATTAAAAAAATTTATGAAGCATTAATTTTTATCGGGCCGAGCCGGGCCCAGGCCCGGACCGTGCCAGGCCCGCGTGCCAGCCCGGCCCAGGCCCTTATGGGCCGTGCCGTGCTGGCCCGCGGGCCGTGCCGTGCTTGGCCCGCGGGCCTAGACCGGGCCGTGCCGGCCCAGGCCCGAAGCGGGCCGTGCCAGGCACGGCCCGCTGGCCAGGACCCTCTAGCCCAGCACGGCCTTCTCAAAGGGGCCGTGCCAGGCACGGCCCGGCACTGTAGCTGGCGGGCCGTGCCAGGCACGGCCCGCTTCGTGCCGTGCCGTGCCGGGCCGTGGGCGGCCCGGCCCAGTGCCCATCTCTACTACTAATGATAGTCTTTGTCAAGAGTTTGCCAAGCTTATGCAGGGAGAATTTGAAATGAGCATGATGGGTGAGCTCAACTTCTTCCTTGGGCTACAAATAAAACAATCAGAGGAAGGCATCTTCATCAGTCAGTCCAAATATATCAAGGAAATGTTGGAAAAATTCAAGATGAAGGATGCAAAGGAAATTAGCACACCCATGGGCTCAAGCTGCAAGCTTGACAAAGATGAAAAAGGTAAAAGTATAGACTGCAAATTGTACAGAGGTATGATAGGCTCTTTACTTTACCTTACTGCTAGTAGGCCCGATATATTATTCAGTGTTTGCATGTGTGCTAGATACCAAGCATGTCCTAAGGAATCACATTTGCAAGCTGTTAAAAGAATTTTCAGATATCTAGTAGGGACACCTAATGTAGGCTTATGGTATTCTAAACAATCTGACATAAATTTAATTACTTACTCCGATGCTGATTTTGCCGGGTGCAAACTCGACAGAAAAAGCACAAGTGGCACATGTCAATTCTTGGGTGCTAATTTGGTTTCTTGGTTTAGCAAGAAACAAAATTCAGTTGCCTTGTCCACAGCTGAGGCTGAGTACATTGCAGCTGGAAGCTGTTGTGCCCAAGTTCTTTGGATTAAGCAACAACTTGAAGACTTTGGTATCAAAATGGACAATATACCAATTAGATGTGATAACACAAGCGCAATTAATTTGACGAAAAATCCTGTCCAACACTCAAAATCAAAACATATAGAGATTAGGCATCACTTTATTAGGGATCATGTGCTGAAAAATGATGTGATGATTGAATATGTATGTACTGAAAATCAATTGGCCGATATCTTTACAAAACCCCTTTGTAAAGATAGGTTCAACTTCTTAAGGAATGCCTTGAGCTTGTATGATCCTAGCAAATAAATTCAACTTGTATTGCAATACTTTGCTACTCAAGCTAGTAATCCACCTCAAGGTCAACATAAGTGAAAGCATGAATCCATCTAAGCTAAATGACGAACTGTTTGACTTTCCGGAGGATGGTTACCCTCCCTTGGACTCTTCGTGGAGATATTTTCAGAGCCTATTTCATAGGTATTCGAAATTTGGTCAAACATTCCTCATTTCAATATTAATGATTCAAAAATCATTATCAAACTTTTATAGGATGTATTATTAAGGGGGAGGATCACAAACAAACTCACTCTGTATTCACAAAAAGAAATCATGTTGATTAAATTGATTAAATGAAACAAATTGGGAAAAGATAAAAATCAGTCTGAAATTTTTCAATGCCGGAGACGTCTCTGGCAAATCGCAGAGACGTCCCCCCGGCGAGACGTCTCGCATTAGTCGCGGAGACGTCTCGGAGACCGAACGAGGTTTTTTAAAATAAGTCGAAACAGCTCGAGCCGACCCGAGCTATACCTTTCATCCCCGACAAAAACAAAAACCCTAGCCTCCATTTTCTCTCCAACACAAACCCTAGCCTCTTTCTCCTCATCTCCCTAGGATTTCCATTCAATGGCACCTAAAAGAGCTAGGAGGACTGGTGGGAGGCATCCTAGGGCAGCGACCGACGGTGAGGAACGGAGGGAAGAGCCTTCCGCGCCGTCTCCTCCGGTTGCTCCGCCAACCATGACCATTTCCTGTGTGAATCGCACAGTAACCACTGGGAGGTACATAGATTTCCATTTTCTAGATAGTGAGGGGTTCTCTATTGGAGAGAGACTCCGTGCCCAAGGGTGGAAATATCTTTGTACACTCAATACTTCAACCTACCCCGGCCTAGTTAGAGAACTATTTAGCAATATGGCCTTAGGGGACTTAGGGTACACTGCATATGTTCGAGGGACGTTGGTAGAAATTAATGAAGATGTCCTATCTAGCGTCTTGCAAATCCCTAAGGACGGTGAGGCTCCGACCTCACATCCCCAAAGGGAAATAGCCCTAAACTTGCTTTTAGGACGAGAGGACTGCGGCCCTCTCGATGTGGTTAACTCCCAAGACCTAAATGCCGAGATGAGACTCCTTTTGAGTATTGTCAACCGAGTCTTATTCCCTAAAACCGGCCGCTTCGATTTTGTTTCGGAGCAAGACCTAGTTATCATGCACCACATCCTACTAGGGATTCCCCTAAACCTCCCCAGACTTATGTTGAACTACATTGCTACATGTCATAGGTATTCTAGGTTTAGCATACCTTATGGGATGATCCTTACCCTACTCTTCAAACATTTCAAAGTACCCATTCCAGAAAATGAGCCTGCAAAACCCTTGAGAAACACCGACTATTATAATGAGAGCACAATGCGTAGAATGGAGTTTCACAAGGTAGATGGGTCATGGGTCAAGGTACCAAAGAGAAAAGCTCAAACCCTAGAGCTTGAGATCCCACTTCAGGAGCCTGACCACCACTCTCCTCCACATAGCCACATGGACTTTCCTGATGTACCCTCCAGCTCAGCTGGACCTTCCACATCCATGCCACCACCTCCTCCATTCAGTGGGCCCTACTCCCTATCAGAAGACCAGATGCGCACTTTAGCATCTGTAATTTGCCAGCAGATGAGGGAGGAGATGAGATCGATGATCTCTACTGAGTTGGCCCCCATCAGAGCCTCACATGAAGGGATTCTACAAGAGCTGAAGAAAATTAGAGCTCAGATAGAAGCTACAGCGCAAGAACTAGTTAGTGTGAATGCCACCCAAACCTTCAGATCAATTGAGCTACAAGACAGCTTGAGGACCATTTCAAATAGCCTTCAAGAATTGACAAGCCCTGGAGGCAATGTGGGCACTTTGGTTGCCCAACTTAGAGGAAGAATTGATAGGGCAAGCATTGAATTTGAAGCACTAGTGGCAGCCTTTCATCAGTCACAGGGAGATCAATTCAGAACACTGCTAGATTCCATCAATGCTTTTATAGATGCAGCTGCCAGAGTTTATGAGCAACGTCGCCGATGAGGGACACCTTGTAGACAACTAGGGTTCTTCTTTTTGTAAACCCCAGGCTCATTTTGAAACACTTTTTGTATTAGAAATCAATACTTGTAATGATTTCCTCTTTTAACTTTGTAATGACTTCAAAGGTTTACAATGATACATGAATGACATACAATTTCTTTTGAAACCTTGTGTACATTGTTGCTAACTCTGTGTATGTGATTCTGTGATTGTGTATGTGATTCTGTGATGTGCCATAAAAATCTCATAACATACCTTAAATGTTCAAATTTGACATAATTTATCAATGCATATAAAACAGGGGGAGAAAAGAGGAGTCTGAAATGAATTCCAAAACAAAGGGGGAGTAAAATGAATGCAGAATTCATTAATAGAAATAACTTGAATATCCTTGAGTGGTTCATGATAATATGCTGAATTTTACTAGAACTTGAGTTTTAAGTACCTAAGGATAATTTGTCCCCTTCATTGTTGATGACAAAAAGGGGGAGTAGAACCAATATGGATATTGGATATATTGGAATGCAAAATTTATGGTGGAATGCAAAATTGAAGAATTAGAAGAGATAAAATTGAAGAATATTGGCTTTAAGATAATTGCCCTTCTGGAAAAGAAAGGGGGAGTCAAAAAGAACTTAGCTTTCAATTATCTTGAACATCAATATTTCATTTTAACTTGATTCAAATTCAGTTGATATGCTAAAATTGCTTAAGAGCTATTAAGATCAATCTTATGCATAAGGATAGAAATGAAAGTTGACTATTTTGAATTATGCACACTGTATCTAGCTCTAATCAAAACATTATACTTGTACATCTGATCAAATACTGTGTATATGTTTAAATTTCGAATTTTGCATATACTCAGTGTTTTGTCATCATCAAAAAGGGGGAGATTGTTGACCCCCTAATGGATTTTGATGAATACAAAACACTAGAGTATAATTCCATTTATCTTAACAATTTACTTGAGGATTTCATGTGTTTAATTAAAAATATTGTTAAGAAATGTCTAGGCAAGTTCCCATAATTTTATGAATTTATTGAAGAATTTTTGAGCTGAAGAAAACAGATCAGGGACAGCCGAGACGTCTCCGGGTTGTCTCAGAGACGTCTCTGGCACAAACAGGAAGAACTGGCATGACTGGAGACGTCCCCGGCACCTGCCGAGTCGTCCCCGCGATAGCGGAGTCGACTCTCTCAGTAGCGAAGTTGACTCTCTCAGAGGCGGCAGAAAGGCCGATTTCAAGTGATATGCGCGAGTCGTCTCCACAGTAAGCGGAGTCGTCCCCGCAAGTAAAAAGTAAACCTCCCGAGTCGTCCCCGAGGTAGCGGAGTCGGCTCTCTCAGGGTTTTCCAGAGGATGTCTTTTTCGGTGTTAAGGCAGCGGAGACGTCCCCTGAAAGAGCGGAGTCGGCTCTCTCAGAGAATTCCAGAAGACATGTTTTTCGGAGATATAACAACAGAGTCGACCCCGAAGCAGCGGAGTCGTCCCCATGCAAAAAGCGCAAACAAGCCGAGACGTCCCCATAAAGCGCCGAGTCGACCCCAAACAACGTCAAAAGTAAAATCTTACAGCCGAGACGTCTCGCGTTGAAGCGGAGACGTCTCCGGAGCGCCTGGGACGCGACTGACACCTTTTTGCAGGATGTTTTGAATTTCAAATCTCTTTAACTTTATCTCTAACGGCTATATTTGCTTTTTGGGCTATAAAAGGGACCTCTTAAGTGCTTCTCAACAACTTCTCACCAACCCAACACAAGATCATTCAAGAGAGAAGCAAGAGAGAGAGGTTCAAGGGAGTTAGTGCATTCAAGTGAAGAAATCAAGTGCCTTCAAGCTTCCCAACTGATTTCAAGCTCAACTACTCTCTTCCGCTCGGGATTCAAAGCTCACACTCAAGCCAACGCGATCCACATCGGAAGAACCATCATCTCCCACGCTTCCAACAGCTAAAAGGGTTCTTCCGGGTTCTATTGCTTATCATTGTTATATTTGCTTATTTAGAACTTTTAAATCCTTGTAAAACTTATTCAATATTGTGCTTGTTCCAGTCAAGGGACTTGGAACAAGGGAAAGGCGTCCCAAGCCTAGGTTAAATTGGGGGTTATAGGGTTCGTTGTTAGCCCGGTGTAAAACAACGAGTTGGGTAGTGCACTCGCAAAACTACCGGACTGTAATCTTGGATTATAGTGGAAATTCCCAAAGGTGCTTTGGGGAGTGGATGTAGGAGCAGTGGAAGCTCCGAACCACTATAAAACCTCGTGTTTGCGATTGACTGTTCTCATCCCTCCATCTTTACTTTAGTTCATACATCTGCGTGTTTTATTTTTTAGATAGTCAAAAAGTTTTAAAACACCCAATTCACCCCCCTCTTGGGTGACCATCTCTGGGCAACATTAATGACTTCAACTTAAGTTGCATCTTGACCTAGGATTTGGGCTGACTTAGTAATAAAACTTTGTGTGCTTTTGAAATTCTTGGCACTTATAATCAGATTTTATAAAACAGTAAAATAAATTCTTTAGGTAGGGACAGCAGTTTGTGGGTATCTGAGCCGGAAACCCTCACGAGACAAAACTCGTCCACTAGGGCCACCTAGGGGTTTAAAGCCTTATTGCATACGGTAAATGCAATCGCGATTCCTGCGAAAGTGAGTTAGTTTTTTTTATTTTATTTTATCTTGCTTGAGGACTAGGAAAATGTAGGTTGGGGGATGTGATAAGTGCTAAATAATGTATAAATTAATATCTTATTCATAGCACTTATCATTATTTTAATTCACATATTTTGTAAATTCAACTAAAAATTTGTGTTACCTTCATCATTAGAAATAATTCAAGTTTGATTATTTTTATTGATCGAATCTAATGGATGCAGGTCAAGACGAATTGATTTAGGATGATCTCTGAACCCAAATCGTATGCACCCCGCAAATCAAGACCCTCTGATTCAATCTCAAAGCATACCATCATATTTGCACGAATCCCAAAGCTCCATCCACTCCTCACATCCCATTTGTTCCTAATATAATGGATTACATCCTTATCCCCTGCTTCGGATCCCATCTTCTCCATAATCCTCTTCCTCCGCAGATCAAGCCTCTCAGTTTCACAACAAAACCAAGCCAATCTCCCGAACAGAGTTCATCCTTCTCCCATTCTGTGGATCAACATCTTCCAACAGTTCCCTCTTCCCACAAGCTCCCACGGCTCTGCGACCGAGTTCATCCTAATCCCACACTTTTCCCGATTGCAGCCCATGATTCTCTCCTTCCTAGATTTCCTCCAAATCTAGCAACACCTTCCGTCGCCTGTTCTTCTTTCACAAATCCGAACCAAATGCATAGCATCCACCGATCCCAGTTCCTCCCAACCAAACTCCTAGATTTCCTATCCTCTCGTTCCAGATTAACCCCATTCAACTGTGCCCGTGGAACATCCCCTGTTTTCCAACCGTGAACAGCATCCTCAACGTCCCAGCTATCTTCCGTTCCCAACATCTTCATCCCCGCGTCATCACAGATTATCCCACGTTCCATTCTTTCTTCCCCTGCTTTAAAACAAAATCCCCTGCATCTCGGATTACATCCTTATTTCGTAACTTCATCATCCCCTGTTACGTGTATCTCCCATTCGCGATGGCCTTGCATCCTTATCTCTTCTTCGGAACAGAATCCCAGCATCTTCATTTCCTCTGTTCCGGAATCACTACCGGCCGAATCCAACAATTCCAACAACTCCAACAACTCCATTCCCCAGCATCTGGATTAACAGCAGCCTAACAAATTCGTTCCAAAGATCAAGCTGACTTCAGCCAACCAATCCAGCCGTTCGGCGAGCTTCAAAGATCCAGCAATCAACACATAAGCTCCCAGCTCAACTCCTCCACGCGTCCAGCGATCAACTCCATCCAGCAGTGTGTCCAAGGATCAAGGAACAGAGCCTTACAGATCACTCCCTTCCAATTCATCCCAGCGTCCGTGAACTCCTTCCAACTTCTCCCGCATCCGGATCTCCCGCGGCCAACAAATCTCAACTTTTCCAACGACCGGATCAACTCCAGCCAGCCATCCTTATCCCACATTCAAGCTTATCCTTCGCACGAAACAGGGGAGGAGAGAGAGCTGGTGAAGGCTATAAAAGGAGGAGGAGACGGATCCCATGGCATGAATCTCTCGGAGGCAAGTCCCACGGGAAGAAGAAGAGGAAACAAGGGAGGGAGTGAGCCATGGGAACATGAGAGAATAAAAAAATAAGAGGAAAGAGAAGAGTTTTGTTATTTTGAGAATATTTCAAAGAAAGAAATCATGAAGGAAGAGATGGGAGCCTGCTGTTGTGCTGCTGCTACCGTCTCCAACTCCATGAAAGGCTGATCTCTTCTCCAGGGCCGGATGTAGCCCTAACAAAGGGACACGGGTTTTATATTTTATTTTATATTCTTGGGGTTGTATGAACTTATTATTTTTAATGGATATCTTCTTTTGAATCATATTTAATTTCTTTAATTTTAAATATGAAGTTTATACAACTGTTCTTCATGATCACTAAGTAAATATAAGATAGTCCATGCTTAGGGAAGATGCGATGTGCTGCCAATTAGGATAGACATTTCATGCCTACTGAAGATGGATTATGCCCAAATTACTTTTGTAAATTTTTATTTAAATGCTTATTAGGCTTGTAGCCAATTTGCATGTTAATCCAAGAACGAAATAAAATATAAATAACCCTTGTTCCGATGTTAGTGGTGAATTCCGTGCCCTAGGTTCTTCCAAACTGATATCCCTTTAATTGCATTTTCTTTTATTAAATTGCTTAGTTTAATAGTCTTCACAAATTCATCCTTTTAAATATTTTTATTTTTAAGAAAACAACTATACCCCAATCCCTGTGGATCGATACCCGTAATCACTATCCTATTAGATACGTGCTATTGCGTGGTCTTTAAAGTTGACTATCATCATTTCATTCACCTAGCAAACTGGAAATTGCCAACATAATATACCCCAGCCAAGATTTTTGTAATGTTTAAGGAGATTGTAGGTGGTAAGTCGGCCATCACAAGACTGCCCAACACAAACTAAGCAAGCACCTAGTCAGGCACTGATGAGAGCACAAAAGTGCGATCTAAATACCCATTAACTTAGCCTAATGCTAGCAAAATAATGATAAATAATAGGTGTTAACATTTGCATGATTAAATATTTTATCCTTAGCACTTATTATAATTTTTATCATTATTTTATATAAATTCATCTTAAAAGAATGCATCTTCCTAACTGCAGAACAGAGCCCAGATTCAGCCATCCACAATGCATCTCAAGACCCGTCCGCGTCTCAGGATCCGTGATCAAATCATGCCGCGATCAGCCTTTCTCCCAGCTCTTGGAACCTGCGATCAAGTGTTTCTCTCGTGCGTCCACGAAGCATTCAGCGTCCCGAGTCCAACATCCGGCCGTCCGTGGCGATTCCGCCGCATCCCAGCGCGTGTGATCAGCTCCCAGCATCCACCACGATTTTCAGCCTTCACCAGATCCCGCAGGAGTCCCAGATCTCAGCTTCCTTCCGCTTCTCCCGCAAGTCAGAGCATACATCCCAGTTCTCCCACGCATCTCAGCATCTGCGATCCTCCGCGTCCGAACCAGCTTCCGTTCCAGCTTCTTCGGAGTTCCAGCCACATTAGCTCCCAGCCTTCCGTCTTCCTCGCAGTCTCCGTGTCCCAGCTCCATCTCAAGCTCATCCGTTCGCTACCCAACCTCCCAACATCCTGCAGCCATCCGCGTGCAAAAATCCACCGCGATCCAACCTCTCCCAGACATCCCGCGTCCGTGATCTCAGCGTATGCGTCCCAGGTTCTCCCAGTTCTCAGCAGTCCACGCATCCCAGCTCCTCTCGAATCTCCAACGATCCACCCGCGAAGATCGCGATCCATCCACGTCCGAGCTTCTCGCGTCCGGGATACTCGGCATCTCCACGTATTTCGGGAGATCAGGGACTCATCGCATTTTAAAAGGAGGGCTCTCTCGGCTGGGAGGGGGTATCCCTCATTCGGAAGAAAAGAAGAAACAGAGGAGGGCCCTCTGTCAAAAGAAAAAAAAAAAGAGAAAGGGAAACAGGGCCTCCCCTGTTTCCGAAAAGAAAAAAAGAAAGAAAGGAAAAGGGGAAAATGAAAGGGGGACTAATTTTTAAAATGGGTGGCTGATTTCTTAGGAGGGAGATGGAGGAACCTTTGATGTATTGCTCTTTGAAGTAAACTCTAAACTTTTGCCTTCAATGAATCATATTTACTGATATGTTTTTGATCCATGCATAGTTATTTCGTAGATAGTTCTTAAATGGATTATGATTATTGATATATGGATTGCTTTAGTATTTGATTCGTCGTAGACGTAGAAAGCACGACGAATGCTTAGAAATTGAGTTCATATGTTCATGAAACATATACCATGATTAGATCTATCCTACCATTCATTTTTAATCAAGAACCATAGAGTTTATTTCTTGGGTGCAATATCGTCAAGGGGGATTCCAGATCCCTACCATCTTTATTTTATTAAACTTTGTTTATTGCTATATTGTTCTCCGATTTTAATTTCTGAAAATCCAAACATAATTTTAATCCACAAATTTATTGAATTAATTAATCTAAAATTATATTAAATAATCTCATATACATTTCGTTCCCTGAGGATTCGACCTCGGACTCCCGAGAATTTACTACTTGTGCGATTCTCCTGCACTTGGGAGAACAATTTTATTTTTGCATCAAGTTTTTGGCGCCGTTGCCGGAGAACGGCTGATTTATTAGTATAATTTTAGAGTTAATTTTTAGTTGATTTGTTAGTATTTTTCTTTTAAAAAAAAAAATCTTTATTGCTGTTTTTTTATTTTCTGCACAGTCTGTATCAAACTCTGATATCAAAGAAATTAGCCGTCTGATTGAACTCAAATTTGGTCGTCAGGTGTAGGACCTATGTTTCATTCATTTGAACGGTCTGATTGACATTCGGAAACTTTTAAGACTATCAGATTAATACGAAAACTTGCTACTGTCTGTTTTGAATTTTCTGCATTTAATTGTTTTGAATCAGAATTTTATTGTTAACATATCTCATTGACCCTTGTTGCTAATTGAAAATTTTTAAAAAAAGAAAAACCTAAAATTTCAAATTTCAAATTTCAGAATTCAAGTTTCAAACTTCAACTCATAAAATTTTAAAAAAAAAATAAATAATTTGCTTGATCACTTATTCAATGAAATTTAATGTCATGTCATAAAACATTAAAAAAAAAATCTCTTGATTGTTGCATATAGTATAAGGCATCAGCATAAAATATTCTAAGGGCTGAACCCATTTAAAAAGATAAGGTCGGGATTTCATCACTCGTCCTTAGCCCAAAAATCACCCCATTGCATAAATATCCTAAGCTTAAGTAAAATCAACTAGACATTGGCCCCTAAAGACATTCGAGCTCAATAGGATGAAGACCACCGAAAGTTGCACCAATTTCGCTCTGTGGCTTAGTTGATGTCTAGGCAAGCTTTGTCCCTATAAGGGAGACAGTTCATCTGTTCGAGGCAAGTGGGTTTTAAGTGGGACCTTTGCGAACGCATCGTGACCCCTCCGCTTACCTGGGAGCTTACCTGGTCAACTCGGTTCATTAGACCGGATTGGAGGCTTAGGTGCCCTCTTCAAACCAGTTAGGAGCTGTCTAGAAATTTAGGAAAAACATTAGAAATTGAGATGTAATGTTTAGTTGCATGTTTGATTGTGAATAGATTTTTGTTTTAGGGTGTAGTTTTAGGGTATCTTTAGTTGGTACTTACATTTATATTTATTTTTTTAAAAAAACATAAAAAAAATAAAAAAAATTATTAAATTTACAAAAAAAACATAAAAAAATTTAATTAAATTTTGTATGCTAGGTTGGAATAGGGACGACACCGGTCGATTAAGTCGTACAACTTTAGATCATCCCTTAGGACACATCCTTGAAATTCCTTCGCAGTATCTCACACCTTGTGAGATGGCAAATTTTCCTGATGATGTAGGAAGTCACCATGGTGATGAAGGTAGACCCCCAGTTATGACACTTCGACAATACTTACATCCCACTAGGACTAGTTGTTCGTCTCTTTCCTGTCTACCTAAAAATATGCTAGACAGATCGTTGTTAGAACCGACGAACAAAAGTTGAATTTAAATTTACTCTTACCTGTTCTACTCGAAGAATAGTGGTTGTAAGAGGTCGATCCACAGGGAGGCGATTGGAGTTGCTTAAAAATAAAAACGTTCACTGGGATTCAAAAGCGATTTTTGAATAACAAAAGTAAAACATTACGTCGGGGATGTTGATAGATTCTCTAGTCTACCGGAGAATGATTTTTAATTAAAATTAACTAGAAGACATGTACTTAGATTCAAAAAAAACATTTATATATTTAATGGAAAAGAAAAGTTTTTGCATAAATTAAAATGGATGAAACTAAAAGGATTGAAGCAAACACAAATTGCATAGAGGAAGATTTAATGTATTGCATAAAAAGAAAAATTCCAAAAGTTGAAGAACAGAGCTTAAAAACAACAGAAATTAAACACAACAGAAATTAAAGCTTTAGCATAAATAAAACTCTCTATTAAACTAAAACCAAAAACCCCAAAACATGTCTCGAGATAAAACTCTTACTAAAAAAAAAGTATATTGCTCTCAATTAAACTTAAAATAAGAACAACATGATACTCAGAACAGAATCACTAAACACAAATTAAAAATATAACCTCTAAAAAAAAAACAAATAAAACAATAAAAATAAACAAAAGAAACGTAATGCTCTGTTTTCAAATCTGAAAACAGAGCACTACTTTCCGACTGCTTCTTCTCCCCCAATCCTCTGTTTCTTGGCCCCAATCCCGCACCAAGCCGAGCTCTTTTTCTCCTTGGACTCTCCTCCAACCGAGCACACCTTCTTCCTCTTCCTCCTTCCCCTCTTATAGCCGCGGATGCACTTGAAATGGAATCATGGGTCGTCTGGGATGCTGGGATGGACGAGGAAATGGTGGGCGTGCTCCGGACGGCTTCCCTCTTTGGCCACGGACGCGAGATCGCCGGACGCCTGATGCGGAAGGGAGGCGCGGAGTTCCTTCTTTGGGCGCTGCTGGGATCACGGGAGGTTGATGTGTGGACGCTTGATTTGGGAAGGAGCTGGGCGTTGAATGCGGAAGAAGGATCACGGGCTCGCTGGGAATCCGGAATGGGCGCATGGCTGAGAAGCTGGGACGAGCTG
This sequence comes from Phoenix dactylifera, assembly GCF_009389715.1. NCBI lineage: Eukaryota > Viridiplantae > Streptophyta > Magnoliopsida > Arecales > Arecaceae > Phoenix > Phoenix dactylifera. Next base: position 101,329 of record NW_024068469.1, on the reverse strand, counting down.
CCGTGGGATCATCCGGCTTGGATCACGGCCGAGCTGGCACGGATGCTTGGATGCGGAAGAATCCGGGCGGGATGATGGCGGGATCCGAGGTTTGGACGCGATCCGTGAGGTGGCTCCTTGATGGCTGCCGATTTGGGAGGCTCGGGTTTCCTTCACGGATGCGGGATCGCCGGGGAGGAGCTGACATGGAGCTTGGCTGCGTTGGCGTGGAGGATTTGGAAGGAGCTGGGGATGCGGTGGATGCTTGAAGATGGCTTGGGTCATGTGCCCGTTTCTGCAATGGAATTGAATTTTGGAAGAAGGTCTGGGCCTTTCTTTGCCCTCCTGAGAGGGAGCTGGGAGACACCAAGTTCCGTCCAATTATTCATATAAAAAAAATAGTATGATATGAAATTTGGCTTGTAGGGTCATCTGTTCTGACTGGAGGTCAATTGCAAGTCATTCAAGTCATGGGTCACCTAGCACCTCATAGTTATGATATGGTCAATTTAGATTTGCCCAAAATTCTTTCCTAAAAGCATAAGGAAATTGGACCCGATTCGGACCCGAACCCGACTCGGACCCGACCCGATCTTCAACCGGGTCGGATCTGGGAAGGGATCCTTCTTTAGTCAAATTTGTACTCAATGCGCATTTTATCTCTAATTTATGAAAATCTGTGCCAAACCCAAATATAATATTAATCCAGTGAATTTATCATTATCGGTTAGCAATAATACTAATTTAGGTGACATATAGGTCGCACTTTTGTGCTCTCATCACACCCCCCAACTAGCTTATTGCTAGTCTCTAGCAATTTAGTGCGAAAATGATAAAATAAGAGTGCAAAAGTATAATTTATTATATAAATATACTAAGATAAATACTCATTTTCGTTAGAGCATTACGATTGCACTTAGCACGTGCAACAAGCCGTTAAACCCCTAGGTTACCCTAGTGGACGAGTGTTGTCTCGTGAGGGTTTGCAGTGAAGTTACCCACAAACTTCAATCCCAAAATAAAATTTGTTTTATGAAATGAAAGTCTAATTTTCAAGTACATAACTGATAAGAATTTCAAAAGCACACAAGGTTTTAATTACTAAGTAGCCCAATTTCTAGGTTAGTATGCAATTTAAGTTGAAGTTATTAGGTTTTCCGTTAGGAAGTTGTAAGACTTATTTATACTTGAGTGCTCAGTGAAGTTTGGACCATGCACAAGTTAAGGTTTTAGATCTCCAAAATATCGCTAATATTAGTAGTTTCCAAGAATTGGTCGGACAAGACCTATTTGCTGATTCAAAATCATCTTTTCTGCAGGATTTCGAGAGCTGTGGATGTTTACTTTAATACCTCATGGGCTTTATCTGTAATATTCCAGTTTACTCGAATTTTTACAACGACGGCTTTCACACTATTGTCTTTCTTAAGGTCAGTATACATTTTTTTTTCTTTTTTTTTCATTTTTTTTTGTGTTTTTTTTTTTGCATTAAAGAGAAATGATAATGTATATATTGTGCACTTCTACTCCTGTGATGATTCCTCCATGTAGCGAGCAATTAGTCGACAATTCTCACACCAGTTGGCATGAGGTGTCGGGCATCAAGACTCCCCTACGGACCTATGCTCGGGTTCCTCATCACAAGCCCGCTGACCTTTGATAGTAGGTAGCCCTTTTCGATGTACCTGACTAAATCCACCATTTTTTTTTTTTTTTGGATCAGAAAAAGATGGTTCATCAGGATTCGAGGTTGCTACCATATTCTCAACACAATGTCGAACCTATACCTTAGAAAATGCAGGCCAGATGTGTTGTGAAATTCAAAGCACTAATTAGCTTACAACTCACTAAAAGGAACTTAATAAAAAGAACTCACTTTGCACTACTTCCACCTAGTCATTGGGCTCTTAGATTTTATATACCTTGTGTGTTGTATATTTTTTTTTATTTTAACTAAAAACTTTTTTTTTATTTTTATAAAATTCCAATGCTTAAAAATACCCCCAAACCTACATCTAACATTGTCCTCAATGTTAAAGAAAATTTAAAGCAGTAAGAGGACAGAGGAGAGGTTACCTGATATGGGTGGGTAAATTGAAAATTGGGGCAAAATCCCCCAAACCTGCATGTTAGTAATTTATTGATGATTTTTTTTTTTTAATAAAAGAAACTTACATGTTGGGTTGCCTCCCAAAGAGCGCTAAGTTTTATGTCTTCAGCCAGACAAAATGTAAATCTCCTTTTTTTTTTCAACCATTATCGAAGAATGGTTTTGGAAGAGTCCGATGAAGAACAGTCGGCTGATGACGATCTATGCTCATAAGGGGAACAGAACTAAGAGGCGCATGCTTGACCCTTTCCTCGGAATGGGCAAGGTAAGCTTCTAAAGGGTCCTTATTATAAGTTTGTAAGAAAGTCTCCTGAACCAGACTTTCAATCATGTCAACTTCATTGATTTCTTTGTCGTCTGGTGGTTGTTTACTTATGCTGAAGACATTAAGCTCGACTTTCATGTTGCCAAAAGATAACTTCAGCATCCCATTTCGACAGTTGATCACAGCATTTGCTGTGGCTAAGAAAGGTCTACCTAAAATTATAGGTGTGTGACTGTCTGGATGTATTGCAGGTTCAGTCTCAAGGATAACGAAGTCCACAGGATAGTAAAACTCATTTACTTTCACTATTACATCCTCTACAATCCCCTTGGGGTACTTCACTGTCCTATCTGCTAAGGAAAGGGTAATTGACGCAATCGGGGTGGGCTGCAGATTTTTTTTTCTTGAGGATGGCTGAATCTTTCTTCTCTTTTTTTTTTTTTCAAAGCAATGGCAATGGAGGCTAGGGTTCTTTGTGGTGGAAGGAAGGAGGAAGAAGATGGGTTGCTGGTTGGTGAGATTGGGTTCAAGGAGGGTCAGCCAATGGACCAAAATTGGGCACCAATTTTTGTGGGGGCTGAAATTGGCTAGACCAATTTTTTTTGGCTGAATTGGGTTATGTGGAGTCCTAATGGCAATAGGACTTAGAGGAGGACGTGGGAAAGGAGTCTTGGGCGTGAGGGAGGTGCTGAAATGCTGATGTGGCACTCAAGGAGGGTGCACACAAGAGGTGGAGGCGTGAGAACAAAAGAAGGGATAAGGATAAACTTGAGTTTGTTAGGGAAATCTCATCCAAAACCAACCCAATTTCAAATGGCGTGAAGGGGAGGCGTCCCACCTTCCCTCAGCCCCTTTGGCATCGCACCAGCAAGAGGAGTAGCCTCTCTTCACGCAAACAAATCATAATTTCGAAATCCAAAAGAAAAACTAACTTCATTCATCATACCCTTCTTTATATAGGAAGAAAGGTTGGCACAGAATTTTAAATTGGACTCCTAATTACATGAGGACTCAATTCAAAATTTAAATTTTCTAATTGACCAATCAAAGGCCTTGACACCTAAGCCTAGACACCTAGGAATCCATTCCTTATGGCGTGTGGATTGAAACCCATCAAAAGAAATTCAGCCGCATGCCACGAGTTGGAATCTAGGTGGAACTCCTTCTCGGGTACCAACATCAGCATGAAGTTCGGGAGACTCCTCAAATTTCATCTGATCTCCAAATTTCATGTTCTTATAGTCATTGGAAAGCTATGGATGTCTACTTTCCAACAAAATTTGAATCAACTTAATCAGACTTCTGTAGCTGCCAAAATCTTCAAAATACCACATGGTGTTTAATCTGTCACGGATTTCAACTGGATTTGAACTCTGAATTTCTTCCACATGTGAGAGGTCTTCATGGTTGAACTTCTCTTTCTTTTGACATGTGACCACTTCTAATTAGCCATGGACCCATTCACGCCTTGGACTCAATTTAATTCATTGTGAAGAGGCTAACCCATTATGAATCAAATCACTTATTGCATGGACTCAATCTAATTTCAGCTTGGACTCAAATTCTTTTCACCCCTCACCCAATGTCCCACGCCATTAGAATGAGGAAGGTGCTCCTGCATCAACTCTCCCCGGCTGGAAAAAGACTCGACTCTGTCGAGTTCCGTGACTGATAGAGCTCGTAGAGATCCGGGTTCAGCCGTTGGACTTCTTCCGTCTTCAACCAAGAGCAATCTGAAATTGGTCTGCCCTTCCATTTAACCAAAAATTTCTGATATCCCCCTCGACGTGTGGACACAATCTGATCATCCAAGATGTCTTCAATGGTGTCTTTAGGGGCTGATCGACGTGGTAATGATGGGGGTACGGCTGGAGGGTCTTCATCTTCAGCAAAGTGACCTTCGTAGAGCTGCAGGTCTTCAACATTGAAAATTGGGCTAACCTGCAAGTCTTCAGGCAAATCAAGCACATATGCATTAGGTCCCATTCGTTTCACTACCTTGAAGGGGCCGGTGCGACGAGGATGTAGCTTCTGAAAATTTCTGCGAGGGAAGCGTTCAGCACTCAACCGTATCATCACAAGGTCTCCTTCTTTGAATTCCCGGGGACGTCGCTTCAAGTCTGCTTGTTGCTTGTAAATCTCGGTGTTGGTGACCAAACGATGTCGAACTTCAGCATGGATATCTTGTATGTGCCTAGCGAAGTCTTCACCACCTTCGCTGGTCCTTGTGTTGATGGGAAGTGGTACAAGATCAATAGGCCGCCGCGGTTTCAACCCGAGAACAATCTCGAAAGGTGACAATCCTGTGGTACGGTTGACACTGCTGTTGTAGGCAAACTCGGCATGGGGTAAAATCAGATCCCATGACTTCACATGATTCCGGACTAAGCATCGAAGAAGGTTCCCAAGACTGCGGTTGACCACCTCGGTCTGCCCATCGGTTTGGGGGTGATAGGCGCTGGAGAAGGAAAGACGGGTGCCAAGCTTCGCCCAAAGTGTCTTCCAAAAATAGCTAACGAACTTGACATCACGATCAGATACAATAGTCTTCGGGAGCCCATGTAGACGAACCACTTCTTTTAAGAACAAATCAGCAACTCGTGATGCATCATAAGTCTTCGCACAGGGCACAAAGTGCGACATCTTTGAAAACCTGTCAACAATGACAAAAATAGAATCATGTCCTCGTACCGTCTTGGGCAACCCAAGCACGAAGTCCATGCTGAGGTCCTCCCATGGTGAGCTCGGCAATGGCAGTGGAGAGTAGAGGCCGGCATTGGATTTTGTTCCCTTGGCTAGTTGACAAGTTCGGCAATGTTTGATGATTCGGTGGACATCCTTGCGCAAGGTCGGCCAATAGAACCTATCCTCCATCATAACGACGGTCTTGTCACGCCCGAAGTGACCAGCAAGACCTCCCCCATGAACCTCCCGGATGATGTGGTCGCGAAGAGAGGTTTCTGGAATACATAGGCGTGTGCCACGGAAGAGAAAGCCGTCATGGATTGAAAAATCAGAATGCTGCCGGTGACTTCCTGCTGAAATTTCGGTGTAGATAGACTGAAAATATGCATCAGTAGAATATAGATTTTTCAGATCATTGAAGCCCGTTACTTCTGCATTCAAGAGGGTGAGAATATGTGTCTTCCGGCTAAGGGCATCAGCGACTCTATTTTCTGCACCAGGCCTATGCTTCAATACAAAAGTAAATTGCTGCAGTACATCCACCCATCTCGCATGTCGCGCACTTAGCTTCTTTTGTGAATTGATGTACTTTAAAGAGTCATGGTCGGTATACATGACAAACTCTCGATGTAGAAGATAATGCTTCCAATATTTAAGAGTTTGAACCACAGCATAAAACTCAATATCATAAGTGGAATACCTTCGCTTGGCGTCGTTGAGCTTTTCGCTGTAGAAGGCGACGGGATGACCTTCTTGGCTCAGAACTCCACCAATCCCAATATGAGAAGCATCACAAGCGACCTCGAAGAGCTGATCAAAGTCTGGAAGTCGAAGAATTGGGGCTTGGGTTAGACGTTCCTTGATGTCTTCAAAGGCTCTAGTGGCGGCCGGCGTCCAACGGAAATTTTCAGCCTTCATACAATTGGTGATTGGTGCTACTATGCTGCTGAAATTTCTTATGAACCGGCGGTAGAAGGAAGCCAAGCCATGGAAGCTCCTCACCTTATGAATGTTACTTGGCATCGGCCACTCCCGAATGGCACGAACTTTCTCCGGATCCGCTGCAACACCTTGATCTGAAATTATGAAACCAAGGAATGGTACTTGTGATTCAGCAAAGAAGCACTTCTTCAGGTTAACATAAAGTTTTTCTGATCGAAGTGTAAGAAGCACTCGGCGAAGATGTTGCTGATGCTCCACACGGCTACGACTGAAAATCAAAATGTCATCAAAATAAACAACCACAAAGCGCCCAATATACGGTTTCAGCACTTGATTCATAACCCGCATGAAAGTACTTGGCGCATTGGAGAGACCAAACGGCATAACCATCCATTCATAGAGGCCATCCTTGGTCTTAAATGCCGTCTTCCACTCATTCCCAAGTCTGATTCTGATCTGGTGGTAGCCACTTCGAAGGTCCAACTTGGAGAAGATGGTGGCTCCATGTAACAAATCCAGCATGTCGTCAAGCCGCGGGATCGGGAAGCGGTACTTCACTGTAATCTTGTTGATTGCTCTGCTGTCCACGCACATCCTCCATGAACCATCCTTCTTGGGAGTAAGTAGAGCCGGAACGGCACATGGACTGAGGCTCTCTCGGATGAATCCCTTGTCCAAAAGTTCTTGGACTTGGCGGTGAAGCTCCTCATGTTCTCTAGGATTCAGCCGGTATGCAGGAAGATTCGGTATAAACTTGAACTCGGCACCAAATCTATGGCATGTTAGATGTCCCTCATCGGTGGAAGCTCCTTGGGAAGGTCCTCAGGGGTTACATCAGAGAAATCATCCAATATAGACTTGAAATCAGGAGGAACAACTTCTGAAATTTCAGCCCCAACTTCCCTAGCCATTAGTGCATACATGACCCCCATCTCTCGGCTACAAGCTTCAAACTTTCTCATGGTTAAAACCCGTTGGATTATCAGATTTTCAGAGGTAAAATCAGTGATCCTAAGGGGCTTTAACACAACTCTTTTGTTGGCACAATATAGAGAATAACAATTGGATCGACCATCATACTCGACACTACGATCATACAACCAAGGTCTTCCTAGAAGAAGATGGCACGCTTTCATGGGCAGAACATCGCACCATACTTCATCTCGGAGGTCCTTACCAAGTGAAAAACTGATCAAGCATCTTTGTTTAACAGGGATGGAGGAGTCTTCGATCCAACTTACCCGATACGGCTTTGGATGCGGTACCGATTTCAGATTCAGCTTTTTCAGCACTTCTTCGGAAATGATATTCATGCAGCTTCCATTGTCAATGATGAGGTTTAGAGACTTGTTGGAATGCTCGATGCGAGTGTGGAAGATATTGGTGCGCCTCCAATCTTCCTCCACGTTCTCCTCCAGCTTGCAACCCGTAAGAACCCGCCGCACGACGCACACAGGTAGATCTGAAGCTTCTAGCTCCACCGCAGGGGCTTCTTCATCATGTTCTTCGTTTCCTTCATTTCCCTCTTCATCAGCGGGCTGAGAGGGAGGAGTGACTTCAGAGGGTCCTATGATCTCATCCTCCTCGCATACCAATGCAAATCGTTGGTCTCGGGTAGGACAAACAACGGCGAAATGGCCTCGCCCGCCGCACTTGTAGCATTCAACAGGATTCTTCCCTTGCGGTGTGGATTGTGGCATAGGACCTTTACCCTTTTCATTAGCCCTTGGAGCACCCCTTTCCTGATATGTGCTTCTATTTACAGAGGTTTCAGATCTGAAAGCAGGGGCGTTACCTCGAGGAAATGGAACTCCTCGGTTGGTGCTGCGCTCGGAAAATCGTCGTACAACTGGTGCTTGCGCAGGGCGTCTTTGTCGTAGCTGCGATTCAACTCGAATGGCGAGTTGGTATGCCTCCTCTAGGCTGAAGATGCGCGTTGTCATTAGCTCCCTCTTGATGTCATCCCTCAGCCCGGATCGGTACCGAGTTAGGGACTGTCGATCCGTCTCCGTGAGGTTGCTGCGGATCATCAACTCATGGAATCGGGCCGTATACTCCTCTACGGAAGAGCTTCCTTGACGAAGTTTCAGAAGTTCTTCGAAGAGTGTCTCCTCATAATCAAGGGGAAGATACTTTTCCTTCAAACGAAGTATCATCTCCTCCCAATCATTGATAGGGGGCTGTCGGAGTCGATGAAGCTTCTCTTCAACGCTATGCCACCATATGCGTGCTTGGCCCTTGAGCTTCATCTTCACGAATCGCACCTTGGTTTCATTGGGCATGCTGAACCATTCGAAGTAGTCTTCGAGAGACATCAACCAATCCTGGAAGTAGGTTGGGTCCATGCTTCCGCTGTAATCAGCAACTTCTACACGAACCCGCTTCATGACATCGTCGAGATCATGGCGCTCCCGCTGATTTTGATGAACATAGGGGTTCCTGAAATTATTCCCCATACGAGGAATGTTTGGAGGGGGCATCCGCTGATCCCTAGGTGGCCTTTGGGGTGATAGACCCCTGGGGGAGAATGCTTCAACATCGGGGTCTCCTCCAAATGGCACTTCCAAATTTTTAGGTTGCGCGGGGACAGCATGTTCATCTTCAAGATTGTTTGGCTCGGGGAAGAGACGATCCCAAACAACTTCCACCTTCTGATTCAAGGCCGCCACTTGCCGGATGAGCTCGGCCATCATCTCAGCACGTTGTCGTTCATTGTTGTAGGGGCGACCACTTCTGGTACTCATGGCGACAAGGATTCGCTCTGATACCAATTGACGCAATCGGGGTGGGCTGCAGATTTTTTTTTCTTGAGGATGGCTGAATCTTTCTTCTCTTTTTTTTTTTTCAAAGCAATGGCAATGGAGGCTAGGGTTCTTTGTGGTGGAAGGAAGGAGGAAGAAGATGGGTTGCTGGTTGGTGAGATTGGGTTCAAGGAGGGTCAGCCAATGGACCAAAATTGGGCACCAATTTTTGTGGGGGCTGAAATTGGCTAGACCAATTTTTTTTGGCTGAATTGGGTTGTGTGGAGTCCTAATGGCAATAGGACTTAGAGGAGGACGTGGGAAAGGAGTCTTGGGCGTGAGGGAGGTGCTGAAATGCTGATGTGGCACTCAAGGAGGGTGCACACAAGAGGTGGAGGCGTGAGAACAAAAGAAGGGATAAGGATAAACTTGAGTTTGTTAGGGAAATCTCATCCAAAACCAACCCAATTTCAAATGGCGTGAAGGGGAGGCGTCCCACCTTCCCTCAGCCCCTTTGGCATCGCACCAGCAAGAGGAGTAGCCTCTCTTCACGCAAACAAATCATAATTTCGAAATCCAAAAGAAAAACTAACTTCATTCATCATACCCTTCTTTATATAGGAAGAAAGGTTGGCACAGAATTTTAAATTGGACTCCTAATTACATGAGGACTCAATTCAAAATTTAAATTTTCTAATTGACCAATCAAAGGCCTTGACACCTAAGCCTAGACACCTAGGAATCCATTCCTTATGGCGTGTGGATTGAAACCCATCAAAAGAAATTCAGCCGCATGCCACGAGTTGGAATCTAGGTGGAACTCCTTCTCGGGTACCAACATCAGCATGAAGTTCGGGAGACTCTTCAAATTTCATCTGATCTCCAAATTTCATGTTCTTATAGTCATTGGAAAGCTACGGATGTCTACTTTCCAACAAAATTTGAATCAACTTAATCAGACTTCTGTAGCTGCCAAAATCTTCAAAATACCACATGGTGTTTAATCTGTCACGGATTTCAACTGGATTTGAACTCTGAATTTCTTCCACATGTGAGAGGTCTTCATGGTTGAACTTCTCTTTCTTTTGACATGTGACCACTTCTAATTAGCCATGGACCCATTCACGCCTTGGACTCAATTTAATTCATTGTGAAGAGGCTAACCCATTGTGAATCAAATCACTTATTGCATGGACTCAATCTAATTTCAGCTTGGACTCAAATTCTTTTCACCCCTCACCCAATGTCCCACGCCATTAGAATGAGGAAGGTGCTCCTGCATCAGTAATATTTGTAGGCTTTAATTCCCCCAAACCTAATTTTTGGTACACATAGTAGGGAAGTAGGTTTACACTGGCTCCTAAATCTAATAGAGCTCTTTGGATGATCGTCTCTCCTATTTTTATTTCAATAGTTGGGCAACCAGGGTCTTTGAATTTTGGGGCAATCTGTTGTTGAATGAGAGATGAGGCTTGTGCGGCCATAACAGCTTGCCTAGGAATACTTGTTTTTCTTTTGACCGTGGTGAGGTCTTTCAAGAATTTTGTATAGAAGGGAATTTGTCTTATGGCATCGAGAAAAGGTATATTTATTTGAACAGTTTTAAAGACTTCCATGATTTCATCAAAGTTAGATTGTTTCTTGGAGTCCTGAAGTCTACTGGGAAAGGGAACCTTGGGTTTGTATGTTTCTATGGGTTCTTCCCTTTTTTCCGGTTTGTCCTGTTCTTGACCCCTCTTCTGAATAGGGTTTTTATCAGATTCAGTTTTATTTTCTTTTTCATGTTCAGGAAGTTGAACTTTATTGTCCACTTGCTTGCCAGACCTTAAAGTGGTAATTGCCTGGACTTCATAGGTCGGATTTCCATTAGAATTGATTTGATACTGACCTTGATTTTGTTGTCTACTAGGGTTAGGCACTGGTTGACTAGGTAGTTCACCTTTCTTCCTATCCCCGAAAAGGTTAGCTATTTGGCTTAGACTAACCTCAAGTTTTGCAATCGCTTGCGCATGGAATTGGTTAGTCTGGGCTTGGGCTGTATTGGTCTGTTGTTGTTGCTTGATAAAATCTTGTTGTTGTTTCATCATATTAGCCATTATGGTTTCTAATTGTGAAGGTTGCTGTGGGATAGAGGCATTATAAGAAGGTACAGATGGAACCAATGGTTGGTTCATTTGTGATGGACCTATCTTGGGGAAGTTGTTCTGAAAACCTGGTGGACCACCTTGATGCTGAATAGGTTCATTTTGCTTGTATGAGAAATTTGGGTGGAACCTATTATCAGGGTGATAAACTGGGCTGAACGAGTTGGGAGTGGGCTTCTTAAAGGCACTATATGAATTTAGAGCATTTGCTTGCTCGGCCTTTATGGTGGGCAGATTAGGGCAGCACTCCACTAGATGCTCAGGACTGTTACACAAAACACACAAACTATATGACTCGTGATCCACTTTCATGACGGGATTTGACTCTTTGTATGAACTCGAACTAGTGGAAACAGTGAAAGCATCAAACTTTTTACTTAAGTTGTTCATTCCAGTCACCAGATTGAACATGACATTTTTGAGTTCTGGGTCTGCTTTCATTTCATAATTACCTGGTTTTCTAGACCCGAACTCATCTCTATTTACTTCCTCACCATAGCTACTCCAATTTTGGGCATTTTCAGCTAAGTCAACAAGAAATTCATAGGCTTGATCCGGGGTTTGGTTCATGAACCTACCCTTGTGCATGGACTCAATCATGTTTCTATGTGCTGGAGGTAGTCCTTTATAAAAGAAGTGGACCAGATCAGCCTTATCAAGCCCATGGTGTGGGCATTTGACCAACAAGTCATGGAATCTTTTCCAAAGTTGGAAAAATTCCTCCTCAGATTTGCCTCTAAAAGTTCTTATGGCATCCTTAATTTTTTCAGTCTTTACCATAGGATAGAACTTAGCCATGAACTTCTTAGATAGTTGTTCCCATGATGTGATGGAATTTGAAGCAAGGGAATAAAGCCATGCAGCAGGATCATGGAAAACAACCTTAATTTAACACCCTCTTCATCTAAGTTTTGGTTTCTAAACGTTTGACAGATTGTCAAAAATTTGTTCAGATGAATGTAGGGTTGTTCACTCTCGAACCCATGTTTTGCCCAGATAGACAACCCAAGAGGGGGGGTGAATTGGGTTTTAAAATAATTTAGATAATTTAAAACGTTATGGATGATTAATTAAAAAACTATTGCAAGTTATTTAATTAATTACTATGTGCTGTGAGTAATATGAAATGAGAAGAAGGAGAGACAATCAATCACAAACACAAGTTTTATAGTGGTTCGGAGCTAACCCTTGCTCCTACGTCCACTCCCCAAGTCTCACTTGGGAATTCACTATAATCTCCTTGGATTACAGCCGGTTGTTTTCCAAGCTCACAACCAAACTTGTTGTTTTACGAGCTCACAACGAACTCGGTCGGTTTTCCCAGGCTCACCGACTAGAACCACCCCCGATTGTTTTCTCGGGATCACAATCGAACCCTTACACACGTTGGTTTTAACTCGGCTCACCAACTAACCTCAATCCCCTTGATTCAATCCCCGATTGAACCAAGTAAATACAAGTTGTAGAAAGAAAACAGAAAATGAGCTTCTCAAAAAGCAGATGAAAACAATATGAACAATAAATGAAGTTAAGAAGCCTCAAACGCTTTTAGATTGGAGATGAGGAATGGCTTCTTAAACTTCTGGTCTCCTCTTGAAAGAGTAGTCGACTTGAATGCAGGAGAAGGAGGCTTTAATTGCTGGGAAGATGTAGTTGGAAGCAGTAAATACAGATCTTCCTCTTTTTCGTTGAAGAGCACGTTGCAGAGCTTGAATGCTTGATTAGTTGGAGTGAAATAGTTGTTCCCCTCCTTGCTACAGTCCTCTGTGGCTATTTAAGCCAACCCCCACGGAAACTAGCCGTTAGAGTGCTTTTTCTGCCCGTTCTGAACACTCTGCGCAGCCTGACAATATGACCGTTGGTGGGTTGGAGTCGACTCGCGCGATCAGGAGTCGACTCGGCTGTAGCGGGAGTCGACTCAAGCTTTTCCGGAGTCGACTCGGCAACTGTTCCAAATTTGAATTAAAGTTGCCTTCACGACTGGGAGTCGACTCGTCTTGACCTGGAGTCGACTCGTCAACTTCTGGAGCTGACTTGGCAATTTTGGAGTCGGCTCATCCACTGAAGTCCGTGGATCCAATTTTGAATTTTGTCCACTCGAGTCGACTCGACTGTCCTGGGAGTCGACTCGAATCTCAGAGCCCGAACTCCCGATCCTCTGTCTTTTGGCTCGTCCAGTCTTGGAGTCGACTCGAACTTCCTTGGAGTCGACTCGGCTCTCAGTTTCCGAAAGATGGTCTTCTGCCTTTTGACGTGAAGCTGTCTTGGAGTCGACTCGAGCTGTCTGGGAGTCGACTCGAATCTCAGAGGCAGTAACTTGGTTTTCTGTCTGTCTTGGGGTCGCGGTGTCTTGGAGTCGACTCGCGTATTGCGGGAGTCGACTCGAATCTCAGAGTCCATAAAATGGTCTCTGACTTTCTTTGTGTACCGCTGAGAGTCGACTCTTGCTTTCTTTGGAGTCGACCTGTCAACCATCAGAGTCGACTCGCGTTCCACTGGAGTCGACTCGAATCTCAGACCCGAAAACTGCTCTCTGACTTTTCTGCCTGTGACTGCTTGGAGTCGACTCTTACTTCCCTGGAGTCGACTTGGTGAACATTGGAGTCGACTCGCGCACTTCAGGAGTCAACTCGTTGACAGGTTTTGAGTTGATCCTTTCTGTTCTTCTGTCTGTTCTCAGTCAGAGTCGACTCGTACTCATCTGGAGTCGACTCGAGCTCGTGCCAGTGAACTTGATACGCTTGGAGTCGACTCGTGATACTCGGGAGTCGACTCGAGTCTCAGACATTGGTTCAAACAGACTCCTTAACTTATCCAACAATTATGAACCAAGTCTTGGGACACTTAGACAGGATTTTCACTGAAACACTCAATTGAATTCATTAGTAATTAAAAGATATACTCAAATGCTTTGAGCTCATCAAAATCAAATGGGGTTTTAATCAATCACTCCACAATCTCCCCCTTTTTGATGATGACAAAACATTGAGTATATGTAAAATGAATTGCTCAATAAATAATGAAATAAAATCCATAAATGAATTTAAATGTCTGGTAATTCAATTTATCCAAGCTTGAAAGGAGTGAAACATTAAATTTCGGAGTTAAAGCTCCCCCTTTCATTTGGAATTATATAAGCCTTCATATTATGCAATCAATTGTTTGGCTTATATGTCATTAATGATTTAGTTTGATTAAAATTCAGATTCTCCCCCTCAACATATGCATTCAACTATGTTTTGATTCTCTGAATTTCCTTTTAATGCTCTGAAGTTTTTGAACTGAATTATTTGGTTTTTAGAGGGAAAATCTGTCAATTTGTTCATGAGTAGGATTCAGCTAATCTCCGAATATCCCTTGAATAGATTCTGGAGATTACTCCATTAGGAGCCCCAAAAGAGAGATAATGAGCCTCGAGGTACCGAATCCACTTAGAACAAATTTGTGTGTGTTTTTAAGAGTTTATCTTTTTATTATTTTTTTTTACATATTTTATCCATGTTTCTCTCCTTTTACATATTTTATACATATTTCTCCCCCTTTTTGTCATCATATCAAAAAGGAGGTAATCACACACAATCAATGGCACAAATGGCACAACCAATCATCAAATGGCACAGAAATGAAGATAAGATGTCTACTCATTGTATTGATATGAATGTGAATACATTTGAGCATACAATAAGTAAAGCAAAACAATACAAAACAAAGCAAAAAGAACATCTATGGTCTCCTCGAGGATGAAGATCCCCCCCTCGAGGATGTATCTCCCCCTCTCGATGAGGTGGCACCTCCTCTCGAGGATGTGGCTCCTCCTCTCGAGAATGTGGCTCCTCCTCTCGAGGATGGTGCTCCTCCTCTCAATCGGCTCTGCTCCATGAGGAGGGTGACTGCATCTGTAACATGTCCGAGCTGCGTGATAATAGACGTAGTGGCTCTGCTATATGTAGTGGAGAGCTCAGTCACCGACGTCTGAAGCCCAGTCACCGACGTCTGAAGTGCGTCCAGCTTGTCGACGAGTACATTCGACAAGCGCTTGGCCCCCTCGGTGGTGGTGTGCATGTCACGACCTATGTCCTCTCGCATCTGTCGAGTGGTGCTCGTGACCTCACTCATGCTCTGGAACTGGGCCTGGACCAAACTCCGGACATTGTAGATCTCTTCCCGTACATGAGCCGTCATGTCAGTCACGGCTGTCAAGGAAGGGACCAACTGAGAAGATACGGGTGCAGGAGTGGGAGCAGGCACCGCACCTCGGAGCTCCCGAAGCAGCTCATCCCTCACCTCTCTGACTATCTCCTGTCGCAGCTCCCGGAGCTGCTCAGGATCAATCCGGACCGCCATAGAGGGTGGTGCCGAGGAGGAAGGTCCGGCGGAGGTGGTAGGAGCAGGAGGAGTGGATGGAAGGTCTGGATGGTCTGGAAGGTCTGGGTAGTCTGAATCGGGCTCAGGACTGGGTGAAGGTCTGGTGGTCTGAGCGGTGAGGGTAGACTTCCTAACCCATACCCCCTCTCTCTTCCGAAACCCCATCCTGTGTAGGGTCCCCGCACGCGTGCGATTAGTCCATCGCAAAGCGCAAAAGGGCTCCCCCTTAGGAATGGGAACCTCGTACTCCCTAAACAGAAGGGTGAATATCATGCCATATGGGAGGGTGAGCCTAGGTCTATCTAAGGGCTCACACATGTATCGATATATGAGTTTAGGGAAGTTGATTGGGGTGTCATGAAGCATATAGAACATAAGAGCTAGGTCCCTCTCATTTACAAAATCAAATCTCCCTGTCTTAGGGAAGATGGACCTAGACAGTATACTCAAGAGGATCCGCATCTCAATCGGTAGTGAGCTGGCGGATACCTCGTCTACGGGTGACTGGGGTGGATGCCCGAGAACGGCCGTAAGGGCCTCAACTCTGTCCTCGGGATGTGTGGGAGCCACCCCTACTAGTGGAAGGTGGAGGATGTGGCCAATAAGATCCTCCGTGACAAACACAGGGACACCGGCTACTGTGCCCTCGATACCCCCATCTCCCCGATGGACGGTACCGTAAAACTCTCTAACGAGCCCTGGATATGTGGGGAGGTCCAATGTAAGGTAGAACTCTAAGCCCTGGACCCTAAGTCTTTCACCTATGGTGAACCCTTCCCGGGAGAGGAAGTCGAAATCGACATACCTCCCGGTGGAGACGACCTTTCCGGCCAATGGCCTCGCGGGAACCGCCCTAGGCGGGGAACGAGCCGGAGGTGGTTGCATCGCGGGATCGTGCCGCGCCTTGGAGCGGCGCTCGGGACGGGACCTCTTCCTAACCACGGTCTTACGTGGTATTTTGACCTAAAACGGAATGAAGAACCTAAAGGACGGAGAAGGGTCGACGGAGGAAGCTTGGGACGGACCGGAGATGACCTAGGAACGGACGAAAACCCTAAGAACCGGTGAAAAATCGACGGAAAAAGGGTTGGAGACGATCGGGGACGACCTAGGAGTCGGCTCTAGGGCTTTTTGAACAGTGGCGGCTTGAGAGAAAAGTATTTTCGAAACGACAAATCTAGGGTTAAAAAGTCGGATCCCGACTGCGAGTCGACTCCACTGAGTCGCGAGTCGACTCGACCTCGAGTCGACTCCAGAATATGCGCGAGTCGACTCTCCTTATGCGCCTGTAGGCCTCGAGTCGACTCCCGACAATATGCGAGTCGACTCCCCCTTAGGAGCCGGCTCTGTAACTTACTCGAGTCGTCTCTAACCTTGGCACGCACCTAAAAATCATGCTATAATCGTGCCAAATGAGGGAAAATCACCTAATTAAGATCTGATTTGATGATCATTGAAAAGGAACTCTATTTTAACCACATTGTAATCATCAAAATCAATGAATCTAGTGGAAACTACCACTAGGATGGATCAATCACTCCTAATCCCCTCCTAAGCACACTAAACCTCTCTTCACTTAGGGGTTTTGTAAAAATATCTGCTAATTGATTATCAGTACAAACAAATTGGAGTGTCACATCACCATTCAATACATGATCTCTTATGAAGTGATGTCTTATCTCAATGTGTTTAGTTCTTGAATGTTGAATTGGATTTTTAGTTAGATTTATGGCACTTGTATTATCACAATTAATGGAAATTTTATCTTGTTTAATGCCATAATCTTCTAACTGTTGTTTAATCCATAAGATTTGAGCACAACAACTCCCGGCTGCAACATATTCAGCTTCTGCAGTGGATAATGCAACCGAGTTTTGTTTCTTGCTAAACCATGAGATAAGGTTTTCTTCTAGAAATTGACACGACCCGCTGGTACTTTTTCTATCAAGCTTACATCCAGCGAAGTCTGAATCTGTGTATCCTATTAAGTTTAGGCTAGATTCTTTAGAGTACCATAGCCCTATGTTCTTAGTTCCTATTAAGTATTTAAAAATTCTCTTAACTGCAGCTAGGTGTGTTTCTTTAGGATTAGCCTGATATCTAGCACACATGCACACACTAAACATAATATCAGGTCTACTTGCAGTAAGATACAGTAAAGATCCTATCATACCTCTATAAAGTTTTTGATCTACAGATTTACCTGATTCATCTTGGTCTAATTTGCATGATGAGCTCATGGGGGTGCTGATTGATTTGTTTCCCTCCATATCAAACTTCTTGAGCATCTCCTTGATATATTTAGCTTGATTGATGAAGATGCCTCCTTCAGACTGTTTGATTTGAAGCCCGAGGAAGTAGTTCAGCTCTCCCATCATGCTCATCTCAAACTCACTCTGCATCAAATCAGCAAACTCTTCGCAGAGACGATTGTTAGTAGCACCGAAAATGATATCATCAACATAAATCTGTACTAATAACATATCCTTATTTTGCTTTTTCAGAAATAATGTTGTATCTACATTTTCCCTAGAGAATTCATGTTCTAATAGGAATTTGCTAAGCCTCTCATACCATGCTCTAGGTGCTTGTTTTAAACCATAAAGTGCTTTGTTTAGTTTATATACATGATTGGGATATTGATGATTTTCAAAACCAGGAGGTTGTTCTACATATACCTCCTCATTAATATACCCATTTAAAAAAGCACTTTTTACATCCATTTGATATAGTTTGAAGTCCTTAGAGCATGCATATGCTAATAATAATCTAATAGTCTCAAGTCTAGCTACGGGAGCAAAGGTTTCATCAAAATCTATGCCTTCTTCTTGATTATAACCCTTTGCTACTAGTCTAGCCTTATTCCTTATAACAATTCCATTTTCATCTAGCTTATTTTTATATATCCATTTAGTACCTATAATTGGATATTCAGAAGGTCTCTCTACTAGATTCCACACTTTGTTTCTAGTAAATTGGTTTAGTTCTTCTTGCATTGCATTTATCCAATTTACATCATTTTCGGCTTCTTCTATATGTTTGGGCTCAAAGTGTGAAACAAAAGCTAGATGGTTATTCAAATTCCTAAGGGATGCTCTAGTTCTAACGGGTTGAGATGGATCATCTAGAATTAGTTCCTTAGGATGCCCATGAGCATACCTCCAAGCTTTAGTTAGCCCATGATCCACAATACCCTCTTGGCTTGATGATTCTCCTTCAATCAACTTTTGATTATTATCTTGAAATCCCATCTCATCTATCTTTTCTTCAAGTATTTCAACATCATCATCAAAATTAATCTTCTTACTAGACGAGATGTCACTAGAGTCATCAAAAACAACATGTATAGATTCTTCTATAACTAAGGTTCTTTTATTAAAGACTCTATAGGCTTTACTAGTTGTAGAATAACCTAAGAATATTCCTTCATCCGATTTAGAGTCAAATTTACCTAGATTATCTTTCCCATTATTATGAACAAAACACCTATATCCAAAAACATGAAAGTAATTAACTTTTGGTTTTCTGTTTTTCCAAAGTTCATAAGGTGTTTTCTTTATAATGGGTCTTAACAAAACTCTATTTAATATATGGCAAGAAGTATTAATGGCTTCTCCCCAAAAGTACTTAGGGAGGTTACTTTCACATAACATAGTTCTAGCCATTTCTTCTAGTGTTCTATTTTTTCTTTCCACAACTCCATTTTGTTGTGGTGTCCTAGGTGCTGAAAAATTATGGGTTATCCCCTTTTTACTACAAAACTCCTCAAATGACTGATTTTCGAATTCGGTACCATGGTCACTTCTAATAGCTATTACTGAGTTATCTCTAGCATTGGTTACTTCTTTATGAAATTTCTTAAAGACAGAAAATGCTTGATCCTTATGTGCTAGGAACATGACCCATGTGTACCTAGAATAATCATCTACAATGACTAGACCATATTTATTTCCACCTAGGCTTGTTGTTCTAGTTGGACCGAATAGATCCATGTGTAATAATTCTAGAGGTCTAGAAGTAGAGACAAATTTTATGGATTTAAATGAGTTCCTAGATTGTTTGCCAAATTGACATGCTTCACATATTTTGTTCTTTTCAAATTTTAATTTTGGCAAACCTATCACGGAGTCTCTTTTAACTAGTTTAGTTATTGTGTCCATGCTTGCATGACCTAACTTACGGTGCCATAACCAACTAGCATCATTTTCTTTAGTTTCATTAACAACTAAACATTGGTTATGTTTTGTAAGATCTTCTAGGTCTACAACATATACATTTCCACGCCTAATCCCTTTAAAAACTAAACTATTATCATTAGGATTTGTTATAATGCATAGTGATGGTTTAAATATAACATCATATCCTTTATCACATAATTGACTAATGCTTAACAAGTTATGCTTAAGACCATCAACATATCTAACATTATCTATAAAAGTAGAAGGGGTGATTTGAACTTTACCAATACCAATGATGTGACCTTGGTTGTTGTCTCCAAAAGTCACAGCACCTCTCTTCTTAGCTTCGAGGGTGAAGAATTGATCTTTATCACCCGTCATGTGCCTTGAGCAGCCACTATCCAAATACCAGCAGTTTTTGTTGACCTTGGCTGCAAGACACTCCTACACAAGCAAATCATGTCATCTTAGGTACCCAAGTTTTCTTGGGTCCTTCATGGTTAGTCAAGTTGGTTCCTTTTGGAACCCATACCCTTTTTATTTTTCTTTTTGTTTTACTTTTCCTATAGTCACATACATTTACCTTATGTCCGATAGTTCCACAACAAAAGCAGGTTATTTTCTTAGTTTTAGTTTCCTCAGCTTTAACAAAGAAGTTACTAAGAAGTTTTTGTTTATTTCTTGGTTTATATCCTAACCCCGCTTTATTAAATACGGCTCGTTGACTATTAAGTATCATGTTTAACTTTTCAGAACTATAGGTAAATTTTTCAACTAAGGGTTTGTATTTGTTAAGTTCTTTAGTTAGTGTTTGATTTTCTGCTTTTAGATCATTAAGTTCTTTTGTGAGATCCTTGTTTAGGATTTGTTTATGGTTTTTGGGTTCTAATGTTTCTTTATTTAGCCTTTCATTTTCTTTAGTTAAGGTATTAGTCTTTTGAGTTAAAAGTTTATTGCTTGTCTTAAGTTCCATATTTTCTTTGGTGATTAAGTCCTTATCCTTAACTAATTTATCGTACTTAAGTATGTATGATTAATTAGCTATTTTTAGTTCTTTATTCTTCAAATTTATTGCCTTATATTCTATCATTAATTCATTAAAAGCATCATAAAGCTCATCAAAAGTAAAATCTAAAGGTGATTCGGATGTTACCTCACTTTCATTGGCCATGAAGCAGAGATTGGCCTTTTTCTCTTGTTCCTCATCCGATGAAGAGGATGATGAGTCGGAGTCGGATAGAGTCGTGACAAGAGCCTTCTTCTTTTTGTACTTGCTCCCCTTTTTCAGTAAAGGGCATTCAGCTCTTATGTGACCCGGCTTCTTGCACTCGTAACACCCAATCCCCTCGTTTTCCCTTTCCTTACCTTTGTCCTTGCGGTAGAAATTTGAGGGGCCTCTCCTTTGATGATAGGACTTCTTGTGGTTGATGAATCTCTTGAACTTGCGCACAAGAAGAGCCTCACCATCATCTTCCTCATCCTCTTCTTCGTCACTGCTGCTACTGCAAGATAAGTCCTTGTTAGATGAAGTAGATTTTAGAGCTATTACCTTTTTCTTATGGGAGGACTCTTCCTCGTTGTGTTGCTTCATGGTTAGCTCGTGCGTCATTAGGGATCCAAGAAGCTCCTCTAGTGGTAACTTGTTCAAGTCCTTGGCTTCTTGGATTGCCGTCACTTTAGCTTCCCACGACCTAGGTAGACACCGAAGGATTTTCCTGACAAGATCACTATTAGTATAGCTCTTGCCAAGGCTTTTTAGGCCATTGACAATGTCTGTAAACCTAGTGAACATGCTAGTGATTGTCTCATTAGAATCCATTCTAAATAGTTCATACTTATGAACCAGTATATTTATTTTGGATTCTTTAACTTGATTTGTGCCCTCATGGGTCACTTCAGTCTATCCCAAATCTCTTTTACAGAGTTGCAAGTAGAGACCCTATTGAATTCATTTCTATCTAAGGCACAATAAAACACATTCATAGCTTTAGAGTTTAGTTGTGCCTTCCTCATGTCATGTTCATCCCAATCCGTTTCTAGTTTGGGTACCTTGACACCATCTACATATATGGATGGGATGTATGGCCCATTTACTACAATAGTCCACATCTCATAGTCTTGGGCTTGGATGAATATTCTCATCCTAGCCTTCCAATATGAGTAGTCAGACCCATTAAAGAATGGGGGTCTTTGGGTGGACTGACCCTCAATGTGGGAAGATCCAAATGGGGTTGTCATTTCGATCTTTTACTCTTGGGTGGAAGAGTTTAGGCTCTGATACCACTTGTTGCCCAGATAGACAACCCAAGAGGGGGGGTGAATTGGGTTTTAAAATAATTTAGATAATTTAAAACGTTATGGATGATTAATTAAAAAACTATTGCAAGTTATTTAATTAATTACTATGTGCTGTGAGTAATATGAAATGAGAAGAAGGAGAGACAATCAATCACAAACACAAGTTTTATAGTGGTTCGGAGCTAACCCTTGCTCCTACGTCCACTCCCCAAGTCTCACTTGGGAATTCACTATAATCCCCTTGGATTACAGCCGGTTGTTTTCCAAGCTCACAACCAAACTTGTTGTTTTACGAGCTCACAACGAACTCGGTCGGTTTTTCCAGGCTCACCGACTAGAACCACCCCCGATTGTTTTTCCGGGATCACAATCGAACCCTTACACACGTTGGTTTTAACTCGGCTCACCAACTAACCTCAATCCCCTTGATTCAATCTCCGATTGAACCAAGTAAATACAAGTTGTAGAAAGAAAACAGAAAATGAGCTTCTCAAAAAGCAGATGAAAATAATATGAACAATAAATGAAGTTAAGAAGCCTCAAACGCTTTTAGATTGGAGATGAGGAATGGCTTCTTAAACTTCTGGTCTCCTCTTGAAAGAGTAGTCGACTTGAATGCAGGAGAAGGAGGCTTTAATTGCTGGGAAGATGTAGTTGGAAGCAGTAAATGCAGATCTTCCTCTTTTTCGTTGAAGAGCACGTTGCAGAGCTTGAATGCTTGATTAGTTGGAGTGAAATAGTTGTTCCCCTCCTTGCTACAGTCCTCTGTGGCTATTTAAGCCAACCCCCACGGAAACTAGCCGTTAGAGTGCTTTTTCTGCCCGTTCTGAACACTCTGCGCAGCCTGACAATATGACCGTTGGTGGGTTGGAGTCGACTCGCGCGATCAGGAGTCGACTCGGCTGTAGCGGGAGTCGACTCAAGCTTTTCCGGAGTCGATTCAGCAACTGTTCCAAATTTGAATTAAAGTTGCCTTCACGACTGGGAGTCGACTCGTCTTGACCTGGAGTCGACTCGTCAACTTCTGGAGCTGACTTGGCAATTTTGGAGTCGGCTCATCCACTGAAGTCCGTGGATCCAATTTTGAATTTTGTCCACTCGAGTTGACTCGACTGTCCTGGGAGTCGACTCGAATCTCAGAGCCCGAACTCCCGATCCTCTGTCTTTTGGCTCGTCCAGTCTTGGAGTCGACTCGAACTTCCTTGGAGTCGACTCGGCTCTCAGTTTCCGAAAGATGGTCTTCTGCCTTTTGACGTGAAGCTGTCTTGGAGTCGACTCGAGCTGTCTGGGAGTCGACTCGAATCTCAGAGGCAGTAACTTGGTTTTCTGTCTGTCTTGGGGTCGCGGTGTCTTGGAGTCGACTCGCGTATTGCGGGAGTCGACTCGAATCTCAGAGTCCATAAAATGGTCTCTGACTTTCTTTGTGTACCGCTGAGAGTCGACTCTTGCTTTCTTTGGAGTCGACCTGTCAACCATCGGAGTCGACTCGCGTTCCACTGGAGTCGACTCGAATCTCAGACCCGAAAACTGCTCTCTGACTTTTCTGCCTGTGACTGCTTGGAGTCGACTCTTACTTCCCTGGAGTCGACTTGGTGAACATTGGAGTCGACTCGCGCACTTCAGGAGTCGACTCGTTGACAGGTTTTGAGTTGATCCTTTCTGTTCTTCTGTCTGTTCTCAGTCGGAGTCGACTCGTACTCATCTGGAGTCGATTCGAGCTCGTGCCAGTGAACTTGATACGCTTGGAGTCGACTCGTGATACTCGGGAGTCGACTCGAGTCTCAGACATTGGTTCAAACAGACTCCTTAACTTATCCAACAATTATGAACCAAGTCTTGGGACACTTAGACAGGATTTTCACTGAAACACTCAATTGAATTCATTAGTAATTAAAAGATATACTCAAATGCTTTGAGCTCATCAAAATCAAATGGGGTTTTAATCAATCACTCCACACCATGAAACTTGGGTAACATGTTTATTGTTGCAGCCCGAATCTCGAATTGGGCTGCATTATTGATTGGTAATACTATGCAAGTAGGGGGACTAGCAGATGCGGATGCGAATAATTCATTCAGGGTTCTAATATGTTCACCCATTGTAGAGATCGACGGTTGGTTTACAATTCGCAGATTATGATGAAAAGTTCTGTCAATCTCAGGATCTAATGGGGTTAACTTATCCCTTAATGACCTTCTACCATGCATACATTTTCCACAACTTAATTAGACTCAATCTTTTTTTTTTAAATGAAATCCTAAAAGATAAGAAGAAGGGCTAGACCAAGATGACCACAATCAACACCACACAACAATTTGACCCTATTAGTCTTAGAGCTAAGTGAGGTTTAGTAGGTTCTTAAATCTAGTTGCATAGAGACTTATCAGGTTAAAAAAGTTCCTGAAATTCTTTCTAGATTAGACAGCTCCTAATCTCCCTTTCAGATTAAGCTCGAGCTTACCAGTTAAGTGATCCAGTAACCAGTGACCAGGAAAGTCCCGGGGTGTGCAGTGGTGCCAGAAGGGATACACCGATACCACAATACCCGTAACAGTTCTCACTGTTGTAAAACTTTCCTAGACATCACCAATTACTAAATCCTCACTGGAGTGGCTTTCAGCCGCTTCTTTCCAAGAGCCTAATTGAGCTCGAAAACCCTAAGGCCGACGTCTAATTTGATTTTAATTTAATTTGGCTTAGGATAAGTATGCAAGGTGGTGATTTTTGGGCTAAGGACAGGTAATGACTTCCCGACCTTATCTTTTTAATGGGTTTTGCCCTTAATTACTTTATGCAAATGCTTAATACTAAATGCAGCAAATAATCAATATTTTTTTTTTAAAGTTTATGCAATGTCATTAGGTTGTACTGATTAAATGAGCAAGCAAATTTTTTTTTTATTATTTTTTTTTATTTTTCTTAATTTTTAATTTTAATTTTATGTTGTTTTTTTTTAATTTTTAATATAGGAATAACTTGAATGTAAACTAAAACTAATCCTTATGCGTCAGTCAATCTCCGAATGCCCGTTGAATAAGCTCTGGAGATTACTCCATGAGGAGTCCCAATAGAGGTATGATCACCTCGGGGGATTGCACCCTATCAATTACTAGCAAAAATAATATTTTTTTTTAATTTAATTAATTAATTTTTTTAACTTTTTTTAAAATTTAAATTTCAAATTTCGAATCACAGAATTCGAATTTTGAATTTAAATTTTTGAATTCTTGAAAAAAAAAAATTTTAATTTTTTTTCTTTCTTTTTTTTAGAAAACTTTAATTACGAATTTCAAATTTCAGAATTTAATAACTACGAAATTACTAACTAAAATAATCAAAATAAAAAAAATTAATAAAAATAAAAACTTACTACCGGAGTGCGTTCACTCCGGGCATCCAAAATCCAATTTGATCTTCGTGATAGTTCTTGCTTCTCGATTTGCCTCCCCGGCAACGGCGCCAAAATTTTGTACGTCCCTTTTCTGTCTACCTAAAAATATGCTAGACAGATCGTTGTTAGAACCGACGAACAAAAGTTGAATTTAAATTTACTCTTACCTGTTCTACTCGAAGAATAGTGGTTGTAAGAGGTCGATCCACAGGGAGGCGATTGGAGTTGCTTAAAAATAAAAACGTTCACTGGGATTCAAAAGCGATTTTTGAATAACAAAAGAAAAACATTACGTCGGGGATGTTGATAGATTCTCTAGTCTACCGGAGAATGATTTTTAATTAAAATTAACTAGAAGACATGTACTTAGATTCAAAAAAAACATTTATATATTTAATGGAAAAGAAAAATTTTTGCATAAATTAAAATGGATGAAACTAAAAGGATTGAAGCGAACACAAATTGCATAGAGGAAGATTTAATGTATTGCATAAAAAGAAAAATTCCAAAAGTTGAAGAACAGAGCTTAAAAACAACAGAAATTAAACACAACAGAAATTAAAGCTTTAGCATAAATAAAACTCTTTATTAAACTAAAACCAAAAACCCCAAAACAACATGTCTCGAGATAAAACTCTTACTAAAAAAAAAGTATATTGCTCTCAATTAAACTTAAAATAAGAACAACATGGTACTCAGAACAGAATCACTAAACACAAATTAAAAATATAACCTCTAAAAAAAAAAACAAATAAAACAATAAAAATAAACAAAAGAAACGTAATGCTCTGTTTTCAAATCTGAAAACAGAGCACTACTTTCCGACTGCTTCTTCTCCCCCAATCCTCTGTTTCTTGGCCCCAATCCCGCACCAAGCCGAGCTCTCTTTCTCCTTGGACTCTCCTCCAACCGAGCACACCTTCTTCCTCTTCCTCCTTCCCCTCTTATAGCTGCGGATGCACTTGAAATGGAATCATGGGTCGTCTGGGATGCTGGGATGGACGAGGAAATGGTGGGCGTGCTCCGGACGGCTTCCCTCTTTGGCCACGGACGCGAGATCGCCGGACGCCTGATGCGGAAGGGAGGCGCGGAGTTCCTTCTTTGGGCGCTGCTGGGATCACGGGAGGTTGATGTGTGGACGCTTGATTTGGGAAGGAGCTGGGCGTTGAATGCGGAAGAAGGATCACGGGCTCGCTGGGAATCCGGAATGGGCGCATGGCTGAGAAGCTGGGACGAGCTGCCGTGGGATCATCCGGCTTGGATCACGGCCGAGCTGGCATGGATGCTTGGATGCGGAAGAATCCGGGCGGGATGATGGCGGGATCCGAGGTTTGGACGCGATCCGTGAGGTGGCTCCTTGATGGCTGCCGATTTGGGAGGCTCGGGTTTCCTTCACGGACGCGGGATCGCCGGGGAGGAGCTGACATGGAGCTTGGCTGCGTTGGCGTGGAGGATTTGGAAGGAGCTGGGGATGCGGTGGATGCTTGAAGATGGCTTGGGTCATGTGCCAGTTTCTGCAATGGAATTGAATTTTGGAAGAAGGTCTGGGCCTTTCTTTGCCCTCCTGAGAGGGAGCTGGGAGACACCAAGTTCCGTCCAATTATTCATATAAAAAAAATAGTATGATATGAAATTTGGCTTGTAGGGTCATCTGTTCTGACTGGAGGTCAATTGCAAGTCTTTCAAGTCATGGGTCACCTAGCACCTCATAGTTATGATATGGTCAATTTAGATTTGCCCAAAATTCTTTCCTAAAAGCATAAGAAAATTGGACCCGATTCGGACCCGAACCCGACTCGGACCCGACCCGATCTTCAACCAGGTCGGATCTGGGAAGGGATCCTTCTTTAGTCAAATTTGTACTCAATGCGCATTTTATCTCTAATTTATGAAAATCTGTGCCAAACCCAAATATAATATTAATCCAGTGAATTTATCATTATCGGTTAGCAATAATACTAATTTAGGTGACATATAGGTCGCACTTTTGTGCTCTCATCACTAGTCAACCTTCATTGCATGATTATTCCTGAAAATGTAGGACACTTTGAAATCAAACCAGGAGTAATTCAATTGCTGCCCAAGTATCATGGAATGGAATCTGAGAACCCTTATCTTCACCTTAAAGATTTTGAAGAAATTAGCATCACATTTAGGGTGCCAAATGTATCGGAAGATGTCCTTAAATTGACCTTGTTCCCTTTTTCCTTAAAAGATAAAGCCAAAACATGGCTGAACTCCTGGAGACCGAGATCGCTAGGAACATGGCAGGATATGCAAAGAGAATTCTTGAAAAAATTCTTTCCCGCACAAAGGACTAACTTTTTGAAAAGGCACATTAGTAACTTCCAACAAAAAGACCATGAAACATTTTATGAATGCTGGGAGAGATTTAAAGATTTGCTTCTCTCTTGTCCTCATCATGGGTTTGAAACATGGAGAACCATTAGTTTCTTTTACGAAGGGTTGTCTCCACAGTTAAAATAATTTATAGAGACTATGTGCAATGGTCTATTTTTGGAAAAGCAACCCGATGAGGCATGGGACTATCTAGACTCTCTCGCAGAGACTGCACAATTATGGGATACAGGGGATAGAGTGAATAAACCTTTGCCTAAGCCTACTAGCATTCCACACGGGGGCCTTTACAACCTTAGTACTCAGGATGATATCAGGCTAAAATGGCAGCCCTTACTAGGAAGGTAGAGGAAACTGAACTTAGAAGGATTGAACCCGTCAAGACCTTAGAACATAACAGCGAGTGTTGTAGGATTTGTGAGATGCCTGGTCATCTCACCACTGATTGCCCCACAATACCCGCATTCAAGGAAGTCTTGCATGATCAGGCCAATGTTATGAATACATATCAAAAATCTTTTAATAATCCTTTTTCGGGTACTTATAACCCTGGATGGAAGAACCATCCAAATTTCAGGTGGAGGAATGACCAACCTCAACAAGTATATAACCCAACTCCTCCACCTCCGCAGCCTCATTATGCACACGCATCCCCTCAAAAATCCGGTCTCGAAGAAACTTTGCAATCTTTCATGCAAGGTCAAGCTAAAATCAATGATGAATTAAGAAATCAACTGACAATGCTGACCACTGCTTTAAGTGCTCAAGAGAAAGGTAAGCTACCAGCTCAACCACAACCTAATCCTCAAATCTATGGTGGTAGCAATGCATCATCTTCAACTTCGCATAAAGAACAAGCAAAGAGTATAATAACTTTGCAAAGTGGAAAGGTTATTGACCGACCAGTCTCAGAACAAACATAAGTCATACCTAATTCTGACCC
Organism: Phoenix dactylifera; assembly: GCF_009389715.1. Taxonomy (NCBI): domain Eukaryota; kingdom Viridiplantae; phylum Streptophyta; class Magnoliopsida; order Arecales; family Arecaceae; genus Phoenix; species Phoenix dactylifera. Next base: position 72,929 of record NW_024068469.1, on the reverse strand, counting down.
TTCCAAGACAAAAGAAAAGGATAATGAAGAAACTGAAAGACCAATATCTACTGAAAAAATTGAATGTCCTTTTCCTGCACCATTTCCACAAAGATTAAAGCCCTTGCAAAAGCTTGAACCAAACTCTGAAATTCTTGAGCTTTTTAAGCAAGTAAAAATCAATGTACCTCTTCTTGATGCAATCAAACAAGTGCCTTCCTATGCAAAATTTTTAAAAGATTTGTGCACTGTCAAGCGTCGTTTAAATGTCAAGAAGAAAGCATTTTTGGCTGAAAATGTAAGTGCAATTTTACAGCATAACATTCTCCCTAAATATAAGGATCCAGGTTGCCCAACTATCTCGTGCATCATTGGCAATTTTAGGATTGAGCGAGCATTGTTAGATTTAGGAGCGAGTGTGAATTTGTTGCCATATACGGTATATGAGCAACTCGGTTTGGGTGAGTTGAAGCCAACAACTGTGACCTTACAATTAGCTGACCGGTCAGTGAAGGTCCCTTGAGGAATTATCGAAGATGTGTTGGTCCAAGTAGACAAGTTCTATTTTCCTGTCGACTTTATCATACTGGACACACATCCGGCTTCCAATTCACCATCTCAGATTCCAGTCATCTTAGGACGTCCATTCCTTGCAACTTCTAATGCATTGATCAATTGTAGGAATGGTATCATGAAGCTTTCTTTTGGCAATATGACTTTGGAACTGAATGTCTTTAGTATAGGCAAACAACCCAGTGATCATGAAGAAAGTAAAGAAGTTGAATGGGTTGAAACCATTGCGGAAGAATATTTGTTAAAAGAAATATTTACTGAATTGACCGACAATGGTTTGATAGATTGGTGTTCTGAAGGTACTGCTGATGATATGGTCCCACCTATTTTAGATAACTCGGATGTCATGATGGTCAATGGGTGGAGACCGAGAATAGAGGAATTTGAACAGTTGCCACCTCTAAAAGCAAAGATAGTACCATCCCATGAACAAACACCTAAGCTCGAGTTGAAACCTTTACCGAAGGAACTCAAGTATGCCTTTCTTGGACCCGAGGACACATTTCCTATAATCATCTCATCTGATCTGGATCATGCCCAAGAAAGAAAATTACTTGGTGTTCTAAAGAATCATAAAGGAGCTTTAGGGTGGTCTATTGCCGACTTGAAGGGGATTAGCCCTTTAATTTGCACGCACAGGATATATTTGGAGAACAATGCCAAAACCACAAGGCAAATGCAACGCAGGTTGAATCCTACGATGAGAGATGTAGTTAAAGCAGAAGTCCTCAAGTTGCTTGACGTGGGTATTATTTACCCAATTTCCGACAGTAAATGGGTAAGTCCTACTCAAGTCGTTCCTAAGAAGTCAGGTCAGACGGTAGTCAAAAATGAGCATGGTGAACTAGTTCCAACTCGTGTTCCGACGAGTTGGCGCATGTGTGTTGACTACCGAAAATTGAATTTGGTCACTAAAAAAGATCACTTTCCCCTACCCTTTCTAGACCAAGTTTTAGAAAGAGTTGCAGGACACAATTTCTATTGTTTTCTCGATGGCTATTCTGGATACTACCAAATCGAGATTTCACCAGAAGATCAAGAGAAGACTACCTTCACTTGTCCTTTTGGCACATTCGCTTTCCGTCGGATGCCATTCGGGTTGTGTAATGCACCTGCAACATTCCAAAGATGCATGCTCAGTATTTTTGAAGACATGAATGAGAAATTTTTAGAAGTGTTTATGGATGATTTCTCTGTTTTTGGCGATTCTTTTGATGATTGTTTGTTACATTTACAAACTGTCTTAGCTCGGTGTATAGAAAAGAATCTGATACTGAATTGGGAGAAATGCCACTTCATGGTGCCAAAGGGAATTGTCCTAGGACATATTGTTTCATCGAAGAGCATGGAAGTTGATAGAGCTAAGATTGACTTAATCGCCAAGCTACCTGCACCCAAGATGGTTAGAGATGTTAGATCATTTTTGGGTCACGCGGGATTTTATAGGAGGTTCATCAAGGACTTTAGTGTCATAGCTCGACCATTATGTAACCTCTTATCCCTTGATACACCGTTCGATTGGACCGAAACATGTCAAGAGGCATTCGAAAAATTGAAGGCTATGCTTAGCACTGCACCCATCGTGCGACCACCTGATTGGTCATTACCTTTTGAGATCATGTGCGATGCTAGTAACTATGCGATAGGAGCTGTCCTAGGACAACGCAAGGATAATAAGCCATATGTCATCTACTATGCAAGCAAAACCTTAAATGATGCTCAAATGAATTACACCACCACCGAGAAGGAATTGCTTGCGGTAGTATTTGCATTAGACAAATTTCGCTCTTATATTCTTGGTGCTCCTATTGTTATCTTTACAGATCATGCAGCGCTAAAATATTTATTGGATAAGAAAGATGCCAAACCACGCTTAATACGATGGATACTTCTACTCCAGGAATTTCACATCACTATCAAAGATAAAAAGGGAGTAGAGAATGTGGTTGCTGACCATCTATCATGGCTAGTTGTTCATGATTTGGTGCCACAGTTGCCCATCAAGGACTCGTTCCCTGAAGAACAATTGTTTGCACTTTCTACTATGCCGTGGTATGCTGATATTGTAAACTTTCTTGTCACGAACCGGATGCCGGAGCATTGGGGATCGAATGATAAGAATAATTTCTTGCGTGAAGTAAGGAGTTATTATTATGATGCCCCCTATTTGTTCAAGTATTGCAATGATCAAATCTTTAGAAGATGCATACCGGATCATGAGATTCAAAGTGTACTCTCTTTTTGTCATGCCAGTGCTTGCGGAGGACACTTTGCATCTAAGAAAACAGCAGCTAAGGTGTTACAATGTGGTTTTTATTGGCCTACACTATTTAAATATGCCCACGAGTTCTGTAGGACATGTGACCCATGTCAACGTATTGGAAGTCTAACTCGTAGGCAAATGATGCCTCTTCAGCCCATTACTGCTATTGAAATTTTTGACATGTGGGGCATGGATTTTATGGGCCCATTTCCACCGTCTTTTGGATATGAGTATATTTTAGTTGGTGTTGAGTATGTGTCAAAATGGGTAGAAGCTGTTGCCTGTAGAACTAATGATCACAAACCTGTTTTGAAATTTCTTAAAGAAAATATTTTTTCACGGTTTGGAATGCCCAAGGTTATAATTAGTGATGGGGGAAAACATTTCTGTAACAAACCTGTTGAGATCCTGTTACGAAAGTACGGTATCACTCATAGAATTGCAACTCCTTATCACCCGCAAACTAGTGGCCAAGTTGAGTTAGCTAATCGGGAGATTAAACGAATTTTAGAGAAAACGGTGAATCCATCACGCAAAGACTGGTCTTTAAAACTTTCTGACGCATTGTGGGCTTACCGTACTGCTTATAAAACTATTCTTGGTATGTCCCCGTATCGGCTAGTTTATGAAAAAGCATGTCATCTACCTGTTGAAATAGAGCATAAATCGTATTGGGCCATTAGACAATTAAACTTTGAACTGTCAGATGCTGGTTTCGCTAGAAAATTACAATTAAGTTAATTGAATGAAATTCGTCGGGATGCGTATGACAATGCTAGACTTTGTAAAGAACGAATGAAAATTAGGCATGATAAATCAATTCTAAGAAAATCTTTTGAACCTGCACAAAAAGTTCTTTGTTATGACTCCCGCTTACATCTGTTTCCTGGAAAGTTACGATCAAGATGGACAGGTCCTTTCATTGTAAAAACTGTTTTTCCACACGGGGCAGTTGAACACAGGATGGCACAATTTTTAAGGTAAATGGACAAAGATTAAAACCTTTTCTTGAGAATTTTACAGATGAAGAGGACTCCTTTCCCTTGGAGGAGCCTTCTTATGACTGAGCATGACGGCCAAGGTACGTGTATATTAGTTAGAATTAAATTTTTTCTTTTATTTCTAGTTTTCTTCTTATTTTGTAGGTCTTCTTTTTTTTGAAAATCAACAGCTCAAGGTATTCTTCTTCTCTCTATTATTTTCTCTATTGTCTCTCATATATAGTTTTCTTGCATTTTTTTTACATTGAGGACAATGCAATGTTTAAGTTGGGGGGAGGGAAATTTTGATCCAAAAAAAAATAAAAATAAAAATAATAAAAAAACAATAAAATAAAATAAAAAAAACTTGTTTTTGCATTTGATTTATTCTATTGCTTTCTTTTCTGAGCAAATGCACATGTATTTTCATATTGAGTTTGTGCAACTATTAAGGCAAGGAACACATGCATACTATGATTGATCAGAGACCTATTATTAGATCCCCACACGTGTACTTAATGACAATAGGAAGGCCTCAGGAGTTCATATTTGTTAACTGCATTTTTGTTAGCCTTATCCATAAAAGAAGTATGAGTATCCTTGTTCGTACCATAAGGTTCAGGATTTGGTTTTCACATAAAGATAGAGGTTGAATATCCCGACTAGATTACTTAGGTGCCTTATGATCCGACTTTGGTTGACCTATAGTCACGATGCAGTCACATATATAATAAAAATATTTATATGGTTCAGTCTACCATTTCTTTTCTTGCATAATTATTATTCAAAAAAAAAATACTTATGATGACAAGTCTGGCCTCGTGGCGTAGTCTGGTTCGAGTAATTAAGTCCGAGGGGTGTTTCACCTAATGTCTTGAGCCAACTGGATCGGGGGTCATTGACTGAAAGCTCGCTACATGGACCTTACTAGAGCCTAATGGGGTTGGATAGCTGTAGTTGTCATGTGTATTGAAAGAAAAAAAAAATGAAATAAAAATAAGCATGAATGAGTTGGTTAGGCTGAACCTAGTGACATGTGGTAATGGCTGGTTTGACTCCATTGTATTGGACCTCTGTGTACCCGGGTTGTTTAGTTGAGATTGATAGCTCTTTCTTTATATGCGAACCATTCTTGACAAATTTAGACAACAAGTGATATTCTGAAAATTTGATGGATCAAGTTCTAATAAAGTGTAGAAAACATTTGTGGACTTGAGTAGTGCACCTAAAACTCAGGCGGTGCTCTGTTGTGGTGGAGGTATTAGTACTCTGAGAAAGTCATATGATTTGATGCACACTACACTTTTATATTCCTTGCTTTGACAGTTGCCATGCTTGAAAATATATATCAATTAATTACATGTGTATTAGCTTAGGATTTATTTCATATTTTTATTAGAATATCATGTCATATAATTCATGATGTTTGTGGGTAACATCCCTGAAAACCCTCACGAGACAACACTCGTCCACTAGGGTAACCTAGGGGTTTAACGGCTTGTTGCACGTGCTAAGTGCAATCGTGATTCCTACGAAAGTGAGTATTTATCTTAATTTTATGCAATTAGTTCTAATAAAACATCAAAAGATCAACCAACACTTTTTGTACTCTCATGTTATTGTTTACTCTGAAATTGCTAGAGACTAGCAATAAGTTAGTTGGGGGGTGTGATGAGAGCACAAAAGTGCGATCTAAATACCCATTAACTTAGCCTAATGCTAGCAAAATAATGATAAATAATAGGTGTTAACATTTGCATGATTAAATATTTTATCCTTAGCACTTATTATAATTTTTATCATTATTTTATATAAATTCATCTTAAAAGAATGCATCTTCCTAACTGCAGAACAGAGCCCAGATTCAGCCATCCACAATGCATCTCGAGCATTTCCACGTCCGCATCCGTGAGCCACATCAGCCCTCTCAAGACCCGTCCGCGTCTCAGGATCCGTGATCAAATCATGCCGCGATCAGCCTTTCTCCCAGCTCTTGGAACCTGCGATCAAGTGTTTCTCTCGTGCGTCCACGAAGCATTCAGCGTCCCGAGTCCAACATCCGGCCGTCCGTGGCGATTCCGCCGCGTCCCAGCGCGTGTGATCAGCTCCCAGCATCCACCACGATTTTCAGCCTTCACCAGATCCCGCAGGAGTCCCAGATCTCAGCTTCCTTCCGCTTCTCCCGCAAGTCAGAGCATACATCCCAGTTCTCCCACGCATCTCAGCATCTGCGATCCTCCGCGTCCGAACCAGCTTCCGTTCCAGCTTCTTCGGAGTTCCAGCCACATCAGCTCCCAGCCTTCCATCTTCCTCGCAGTCTCCGTGTCCCAGCTCCATCTCAAGCTCATCCGTTCGCTACCCAACCTCCCAACATCCTGCAGCCGTCCGCATGCAAAAATCCACCGCGATCCAACCTCTCCCAGACATCCCGCGTCCGTGATCTCAGCGTATGCGTCCCAGGTTCTCCCAGTTCTCAGCAGTCCACGCATCCCAGCTCCTCTCGAATCTCCAACGATCCACCCGCGAAGATCGCGATCCATCCACGTCCGAGCTTCTCGCGTCCGGGATACTCGGCATCTCCATGTATTCCGGGAGATCAGGGACTCATCGCATTTTAAAAGGAGGGCTCTCTCGGCTGGGAGGGGGTATCCCTCATTCGGAAGAAAAGAAGAAACAGAGGAGGGCCCTCTGTCAAAAGAAAAACAAAAGAGAAAGGGAAACAGGGCCTCCCCTGTTTCCGAAAAGAAAAAAAGAAAGAAAGGAAAAGGGGAAAATGAAAGGGGGACTAATTTTTAAAATGGGTGGCTGATTTCTTAGGAGGGAGATGGAGGAACCTTTGATGTATTGCTCTTTGAAGTAAACTCTAAACTTTTGCCTTCAATGAATCATATTTACTGATATGTTTTGATCCATGCATAGTTATTTCGTAGATAGTTCTTAAATGGATTATGATTATTGATATATGGATTGCTTTAGTATTTGATTCGTCGTAGACGTAGAAAGCACGACGAATGCTTAGAAATTGAGTTCATATGTTCATGAAACATATACCATGATTAGATCTATCCTACCATTCATTTTTAATCAAGAACCATAGAGTTTATTTCTTGGGTGCAATATCGTCAAGGGGGATTCTAGATCCCTACCATCTTTATTTTATTAAACTTTGTTTATTGCTATATTGTTCTCCGATTTTAATTTCTGAAAATCAAAACATAATTTTAATCCACAAATTTATTGAATTAATTAATCTAAAATTATATTAAATAATCTCATATACATTTCGTTCCCTGAGGATTCGACCTCGGACTTCCGAGAATTTACTACTTGTGCGATTCTCCTGCACTTGGGAGAACAATTTTATTTTTGCATCAGGCACCAAGTGAGGCAAATATGACAGAAATAACAATGAGAAAGATAAAAAGATAGTCATAATCCCCAAACTGAAACACAACACATTAACAAAGATGCCAGTAAGAAGTACCAACTCACTGACATCGTGCACAAATTCAGAAATCAATTTCATCCTTTATGCTCAAGCATGTTATAGAACACTAAGATGACAATTACGTGATGCCGCCTAGGGCCACCACCTTGGCATCCGCCTAGGCCATCTATTGAAGCACTGGTCTACTAATATAAGGAACACTATTGTAGACAAAATTCAAAAGTTCAATCCTATTTTTGGATTCAATTCAGGCTCGTTGAGTTTTCGGTTTAGTACTTCCAAAGTTATTTTCATCTGAGTTTCAATGTCTCAGTCCAACATCAGTTATTAAGATAATTTCAAGGAAAACCAGAAGCTAATACAAGCTAATACATACATACATGCATACATACATCTAGGCTTTTACTATATTTTGCAGTATATTGTTAGACCATTATCTTTTTTTCCCTTCTTATCATTGAGGTTGCCTATCATCACACAGAATTTTTCATAGCTTTTTAATGGTCGGCAGAGAGGTGTCTGCTCTCTATTTCTATGTTGCAAAGACTTGACTTCATCTAGCATTCTCCTAGAGGATCCCACCTCTATAGACTCAGCAGCAAGGTTCGTCGTCTCGGTACCGGACCCCATACCGGTGCCACACAAACACTGTGTCGGTACGGTACAGTTTTTTTGGTATACCGAGTGTTGGTACGCCATCCGTATTGAGTACCGGTATCGAACCGATATGGTATGCTTCGTACCGGGTATCAGTACCTTACAATCTGTACCACTTGGTTCGGGCCAGTACGACATACCTTGCTTAACAGCATCCATATTTGCCTCAAAAACCAAGAAAAATGTTATTCCTTGTTCTTGGCAAAGTGTGATATATTAAAGTGACTTCTCTTTCCGAACTCCTTGGGACTTGTTCCAAACTATATAGTTTAGCATGTTCGGATGTCTCCATTGTCTCCAACATTCAAAGTTGCAAACCTAGGGCCAATAGGCCTGGTTCAATCTTTTTCCCTCGTAGGAACTCTTTGACACCATTAAAGGAACCCTTACCCATGTCATCTTTCGAAACAACAATGGCATCACAGATCTTGGTACTGATCTTGCCACAACACTCATGCCCAAGGGCCATGTGAACTCATAGCAGAAAAGCTAAACAGAAGAGATTTTGTTATGGTTCAATGTATTATTCAATTGTTTGATAAAAAACCTATTATCAAGTACATATAATGTGGTTGTACTACCAATATGAGACTGATAATGAAGATTAGTATCACAACAAACACCAACTACCAAGACAACAATTGAATGCAGCTCGTTCAACTATAGATAAGATTCCAGTACAGAACTCACAAAACAGATCTTTCTAGGGACCAAGGCGGTCTCAATCTACTCCTTGTAGGCTATATTTTTCTTCTTCATCAAAATATCTTTCAAAAGCCCCAAAAATCTCTAACATTTTGAAAAGGTTAACTCTGTGAAATTCCAGATATCTTAAAGCCATCAGATCATAGGACATACCTGAACATAATTAATTGATGTATCATTTGACACAAGAAATGAATCCAGAAAACAAAAGCAGTCATCTCTTATTGAGATCAATTCTTCTACACTGGCTATCATTGCTAATGAAAATTTATTCTAGTTCTCAAACCAAGGATTGAAGTTTCATCCAAAAAGAAATCCAATTTATTTTAGGCAGAATCAAAACTGAAATTGAAAAGTTCGAGATTAAGATTACGATATAAAGAAGCTGCTATGGGGTGAAAAGGAAAAAAAAATTGAAATAGCTGGTGTGGCAAACGAATATATGAAAAAGACTTTATTGATAGAATTTGTCTGCAAGTGAGAGATTTCATTTAGTTGCAAATGCTTAAGACTAAAAGTTTCACATGATATGATGGTTATGAGGGAGCTGATACATGACATATTGATGAAATGCATGGAAAAAATAAAAAGAATGTAATACTGCTTGATGAATTTCTGATGTTCTGGATCTTTAGCTTTCTAATCAGTGCATCTTTAAAACACAACACGGATAGCTTTACACTAAGACTTCTTTAGTTTCATAAAGCAACCCAAATTAAAGACTAATAAATAATCTAAACAAAAGGTCCTTAAATTCTGAAACTATATTAATATGTAAACCTAACATATACATGATCAAAATGGAGGGATAAAGTACAAAGAATAGACAAATAAATATACATTCTGAAGAACAAATTACAAAGAATGGCTTACTCTGTCATGTCATTAACACAATTACAATATGTAAGATGGATCCAACTAATGAGAGATTGAAGGTAGCTTAGGTAGTTTCACCAATGACAAAACTAAACAACTCGATGCACTAGATCATGCCAAAGAAATTATACCGCATAGCACCAGCTTGAACGCTAGTAGAAATTGATGAATAACCCAATCTAATTCCAAATTGCTCGTCATACTAAAAAACTGATCATTGTGTTTGATCGCCACCTCCCCAAACCGTTTTAATTTTGTTCATATGGGAAGCATAGACTTCTTGTATTCAACTTGTGATTTCATATTAGCTGACTTCTAGCTCTACAGTCTGAAATGATCCAGAGGGGGAAGCTGTTGTCCTCAAAAGCCAATGGCAGCCTAAACCTCCACGGCCTTTTGCAGATTAGGCATGACATGCAAAGAATTATGCAGATCGATCCTCTTCATCTCACTCCTCCATCAAGTCTATCTTTTTCAAACCAAAACTCTTCTCAAACCACTTCATATGAACTTGCAACCCTGCATCTCTTAAAGCATTCAAGGCTGACTCGTAGAGTCTCTCGTCCAACCCCGTCCCCTCGGATTTCATGTCTTGCAGTAGCTTGACTAACTCATCAAACCTACTACCCTTCGAAAAAACACCAACCATTATCCCAGCCAAAGCCCTATCAACCTTTCCTCGATTCATCTTAAACTCTTCATAAAACCTAATGCACTCATCCAATTTTCTAGCCTTGTTATATGCACTAATAATGCTTGTATAGCTAATCTTATCTGGTGCTACTCTCCTTCGTTTCATTTCCTTCCAAACTTTTTCCACCTGCCTTAGGTTCAAGCGTCTTCCATGCATGTCTATGAGAGAATTATAAACATAAACATTAGGCTCACATCCCTTCTCTTTCATCTTGGCCAAAAGCCTAATAGCATCCCTCACCCTCCCAACCTTCCCATACATCGATATCATATTCGAGTAGGCAACCACACATTTGTCGAACCCCTTCTCCATCATCTCCAGAAACACCATCTCTGCCTTCTGGAAGAGCCCCAAACGGCCATAGACATTAATGATGGAAGCATAGGTCACTTGCCCTGGCTCACATCCATTAAAGATGCATTGGTCGTATGCCCAGACCGAAGCCTTAAGTCCTCTTTTCTTAGCAAAGCCATTAACAACTGCACATAAAATGCAATCTGGTACCTTGAGTCCCATCTCCATCATCGCCTCCACAATCCTAATTGTCTTCTCTACCAGCTCCACTTCCACATACATCATCACAAGCTTCATAAAGACAGATGAGTCTCTCACCATTCCCTTCTCTCGGGCTTTTTGAAGGAGGTCTTCTGCCATCTCCACCTCTCTAGTCCCTGCAAAGGAACAAATAAGTGAAGAATAGATGGAAGGATTGGGCTGTATTTCCTTCTTTTCCATCTCTTTGAAGTATTTAAAAGCTTCAAAAGCTCTTCCTGCTCTACCCAACGAATCCAACAAGATCGAATAAATCTCAACAGAAATAGCCAACGAGTTCCAACTTTTCGATTCAAACTCGAGAAACAGGGCAAGCACATTCTCAGTGTCCCCCATCTTCCGGTATGCATCCATGATCCAGCGATAGCAGCCAGAGTTTAGAGGAAGACCAGCCATCCTCACCTGATCGTACACTGAAACCGTACAATTGTGCATATGAAGCTTGTTGTAACCATGCATTGCGGAGCAAAAAGTTGAGATGGCAGTCGTCCCCTTCCTGGTTGCGAGAATTCGAAGCAAAGACTCGGCAAGCTTGAACCTTCTCGCTTTAACGCAACCACTGACCAATCTAGTACACATGGATCGATCTGGAAACAAATTGAAGACACCAAAATCTTCTACTAGAGCTGAGATGGAGCCCCATTGCTTATGTTTGAGCAGAATCCGGATCAAAAGATTGAAAGTCCTGCGGTCTGGATGAAACTTTGGTTGTTTTCTGGCTTTTTGATAGTATTCGAAGGCGAGAGCTTCTGTTTGAGGAACCCTGCACAAACCGCAGATGAATTCGTTAGTGAGGTCAAGGTCTGAGATGGGAGACGGTTGTCGGGCTGGAGAATTGGAGGGGACTTGGATAACTGGGACACCATTCGCCGCCTCTTCAAGAAGATGGGAAGGAGAATTGGAGAAGTTGACATTGAGGATTCTATGTCTTTTGGAGGAGAAGGTGATGGATGAACTATGAGAAGTTGAGATGGAAAGAGAAGTTCTGGGGAGGGATTTGCGAGAAGGGATGGAAGCCAGGGAGAAGTCGGAGCTCCATATGGCCATCGAACTTACCCGAAGCACCGGGGAAAAGATGGAGAACATGTCGTTTTTATATACGCACACCCCTTATCCTCTTCATACCAAACCAGCGAGTTATAAGAGGACGCGTGGAAGAAATGATGCCCGCTGTAATTATCTGAGATTTACGACCGTTTGGGCTCGTGCAAATGTGCAGTGCCGTGGACTACCGCTCGCTGGATAGAAAAATATAGCATTTTTTTTTTGCATTGATGTCCTTTTAAATATCAAATTTTACATAAATATTTTTTAAAATTGATATTTACATATATGTCCTTATAAAACTCTGTTATTGTACAAATGCCCGTAATATAACGGTTGTTCTAACGGTATTAAGAAAAATCATATTTATATTAATTAAAAATAAAATAAAATTTTAAAATTAAGCTATTGTCCTTATTTTCTTCTTCTGCTATCGGAATCGCGATCTATTTGTATGTCTACCTATTAAGGATATTTTAGTCATTTTAATTTGAAACCGTTAATTTTTTAACGTCGTTAGATAATATGGGTACATATGTAAAAACAAAAATAAAAAAAAGGATAGAATGGCAAAACAAGTATTTTACGAGGGTATACATGCAAATATCAATTTTGGAAGGATATTCATGCAAAATCCGATATTTAGGAAGGTATTCATAAAAAAAACCTAAAAATATATATATATATAAATATCAGCCTTAAGGCCTACTTTAACACTGTACAGAAAATTATAAACGTAATATATAAATTAAAATTTGGTTGAACTGAAATATTAACAGGTGTATTCCGCGCAAAACCATGAAAAGGGAGTCAATTTTTCAAGACAGTTGATTTTGTTAATTGATATCCATCAAATATTAATTAAAAATTATTCAATTACTCACCACATATCGCAAACGAGTATTTAAGAAATCTCTCTAAATTATAAAATAAAAATACTATATTTCAGGTATCTCAAACAAGTGAAAACCCTAATATTTTTGATAATTATCTAAAAAGGATCTAATAAGGAAGAGAACAACAGTGTACGTAGGAGTTCCATTTTGAAAAGGAGGCAAGACCTAAACTAACAGGAGGCTGAAAGCGAGAGTTCTATCATAAGAACTTGCAATGGTATTGAAGGTAACCTGAAAGAAGAATTATTAGAAACAACACATCAAAACGTACTCCACACTAATGGGGCAAACTTCATGATCAATCAGATAATTACGCCTATTTTGTATGTCTAATGCATACTGTTTACCTCAAAAAAAAAAAAAAGACTATCAGCTGGTTTCCAGTCCTTGAGCACATAAATAATCAAGAATGAGACATGTCAAAACAAGTTCTAAAATCAATCCTTTCACTAATCATGTGCCAATGGGTCTAACAACAAAATAACAGTCAATACAGGTTCTGTGAACAAGGCACCACCAACGAGCATCAATAACCATGATGCTAATTTCTTTCGCAAGAACCTTATGGGAAAAACAAGGGGAGACTTCATCTATAGATCTGAACCAGATTGCACAATATAAAAAATGTATCCTGGCAACAAAATCACCAATTAACATCATCTTGACCCATTTTGGTGGAGGCAAGTATAAGCCAACACGAATGAATTAAAATTCCTGTCTGGAAGCAAGCTAAATAAAAGAAAATTTTCTAAGTTGCATTTGACCACCATATCAGGAAACATCACACGATAATGAACCATAAACCAGTCAATTGGAATCAGAACTTAATGACTGCTGGAGTAACAGTGCAAGCTGGCACTATATTTTTAACTGATATACAGTCCATACCCAAAAAATAAAAAAAAAACAAAGATGCATGGAATTGTATCTCGAGGTAGCAATGGTGCTACTAGAAATGCTTACAACTCAAAAAGCATTCACCTCATAGTAAAATTTTAACAATACTAGGCCAATCCCAGAAAATTTAACCCTGTAAAGTGCTACTCAGCAGAATGCTCTTTTCCATTTACAGTCACCATCAATGCAAGCCACCAATACTTGAACACAAGGTCTCATAACAACAAGCTCTCCCCTTGATACACACAAAATCCAATACCTCAGCAAATTAACCTTTTTCCTCCAAACCACTTCAACTCTCTAAAGGCACAAATAGAGAAAGTGGCTAAATGCAAAAACTCAGACAGCACAGAAGTCCAGAAACAGACCCAGCTTCTGTACGAGGATCTCACGGGCACCATATAGAGGCTTTCCCTCACCGATCCAATTCTTCTCCAAGACTGAAGCTTTTGCATTTGCCTGCATATCAGCCTGGAAAGTGGAAATTATTTGATAAACCGATGTTCTAAGGACATCAGCCATGGTATAAGCTTTAGCATGCAGCGCAGCACCTCTCTTTTTACTCGTAATTGCAGTCACTCCATCTTTTCTGCCTGTGTTGACTGTAGCCCACCTGATGCTTGCAGGACCCATCAGGTGTGCAGGCTGTGGGTTGGTCTTCTTCCCTAGACAAGCCTCAACAGCTAGCAGGCAAGACAACAAAGTCGAGACCACAGCACTGTTGCAACCTGTGAGCTGAGCAACCCCATATCTATCCTCCCAGTGGGATCGTGCAGTCAATGTTGCTAGTGTCCTTGCACACCACGTGCACAGCTGTTGCAGAACCGAAGAGAATTAGCCTCACAAACAGACATAAGAATAAGCATAGGAAACTTCCAAATAACAGAAATAAGAGGCAGCTAATCCTTGTGGATCCTAACCCAAAAAAGGCATTATCTTATTGCAAATACACAAGTTTCCTAAGTTAATAAAGCAAATCAATTATATTGCAATTGTTACTTGAAACTGTATTTACATCAAAAATTCAACTCCTGGAGGATAACTGAACCCAAAAAGAGGTCAAACAATTCTGACAAATGGTTAGCTGGGGCGTAAAAAGTTATGAAAAGATTCAGTTAGACTTTAAACTGCTCACTTCAGTAATATATTTGTGTATCAGAATAGAAGATATAAATAACAATGTAATATCAGGCTGCTCCTTTTTTTATTGGAGGCAAACCCACACAAATTTATTAGTGAGAAGAGAAATTACAATCGAAAAAATAGAACATAGAAGATAAGGAAAAGCACACAATATTAACAATTTACATCCCCAATGAGGTTCCATAACTTAGAAACAAGAGGAAGTTGTCTGATTGTATCCGATTATAGAAAATTCAGGACTTTCTTTGTTTCCAGAAGGAACATAATATGCTGCCACTAATACTTGGAAAACCAGGTTATTTTGTTTCTTCCAATCTACTCACAAGGCTCTAAGTGTGTGGGCATAATACCGTATGTTGAGAGAATTTAATACTTCTGCCCAAATAGCTTAAAAGGACAATCTGATGAATAAACTAGCAAATTAAGATCAGAGGGTTAATGACAAGGATGAAACTGAATACTTTGTTCCTGCATCAAGCTATTAAATGACACTTTGTCTAAAAGGATCAAGCTTATTGTTTCAAATTTGTCCTAGAAGAAAGAAAGAAATAGGCAAAGCTTAGAAGCCAAGCCAAAAAAAAAAGAAAAAACTCTTCTGATTTGCATGTAAAAGGGAGGTAAAAAGGAGACAAAGATGGGATTTTGTTGAATTCTGTGCTAAGCATGGCTTAATATTGCAAACACACCTTTTAAACACAATGAAGCTTCACTCGAAGCCCACTACTAAACAAAAGACAACCAATCTGGCTTATTTGGGCCCAAATCTCTCAAATGACAAAATATATAAAAAATTAACTTCATTACATTTAAAGTGCATGAAATTTTGTAAATGAAATAAAATTTGAAATAGATAGAAGTTACAAAGGGAATATGACATGATGCAAAATATTTTAAGATATTAACTAGAGAATTATATAAGAACCAACTTTATCCAAAGTGCTTATCTATAGAACCATGTTAGCAAGAATTTGTGATTGGCTCTACAAAAGGGCAAATAGCATGGTAGACTGAGACTTACACCCTGCTAGGAAAAAGCTGAGAATTTTCTTGTAACCAATGGATTATTCCAATATATTAGACGATGTCCACTAAGATATAATACAACTAATCTTCAACTACTATCCTCCCAAGCTCTTAACTACCAAGAAATGATGGGACTTTCTCTCCTTTTTGTTCATTTATCAACTATTCTTCTTGCTGTCAAAGGCCTTGATGGCTTGATCAAAAGCAGAATATGCTGTATCCAGAGGAAGTTGAATAAATCAAGCATAGATACAAGACCTCTATGGTTTAACTGCTTCAAAAACAATTCCGATTACAATTTGGCAACACCTCATACTACTCCCTTGTTCAATGCCTACTTGAACAATGTTTATGAAGGAGAATATGTTTTTGTGGCACAAAAATGTCAATTTTTGTTTTTTAGAAATCAACTTTCCTAAGCAATTTTATATATAGTCTTTATATTTTTCTGATGATCATCATGTGATGCAGTTTTTGTATGGGCCTTTGTCAAAATAAGCATTGTAGCTGGCATTTTATGCTTTTTTGGATAAAAAATGCATTCAGAACATCTTGTGAACAACGGTGGTCTTTTCATTCACCTAGCAAACTGGAAATTGCCAACATAATATATCCCAGCCAAGATTTTAGTAATGTTTATGGAGACTGTAGGTGGTAAGCCGGCCATCACAAGACTGCCCAACCCATACTAAGCAAGCACCTAGTCAGGCACCAAGTGAGGCAAATATGACAGCAATAACAAAGAGAAAGCTAAACAGATAGTCATAATCCCCAAACTGAAACACAACACATTAACAAAGATGCCAGCAACAAGTACCAACTCACTGACATCATGCACAAATTCAGAAATCAATTTCATCCTTTAGGCTCAAGCATGTTATAGAACACTAAGATGACAATTATGTGATGCCACCCAGGGCCACCACCTTTTCATTCACCTAGCAAACTGGAAATTGCCAACATAATATATCACAGCCAAGATTTTAATAATGTTTAAGGAGATTGTATGTGGTAAGCCGGCCATCACAAGACTGCCCAACCCATACTAAGCAAGCAGCTAGTCAGGCACCAAGTGAGGCAAATATGACAGCAATAACAAAGAGAGAGCTTAAAAGATAGTCATAATCCCCAAACTGAAACACAACACATTAACAAAGATGCCAGCAAGAAGTACCAACTCACTGACATCATGCACAAATTCAGAAATCAATTTCATCCTTTATGCTCAAGCATGTTATAGAACACTAAGATGACAATTATGTGATGCCACCTAGGGCCACCGCCTTGGCATCTGCCTAGGGCATCTATTGAAGCACTGGTCTACTAATATAAGGAACACCATTGTAGCCAAAGTTCAAAAATTCAATGCTGTTCTTGGATTCAATTCAGGCTTGTTGAGTTTTCGGTTTAGTACTTAGAGTTATTTTCATCTGAGTTTCGATGTCTCAGTCAAAACTTCAGTTATTAAGATAATTTGAAGAAAAAACAGAAGCTAATATAAGCTAATACATACATACATCCAAACTTTTATTATATTTTGCAGTATATTGTTAGACCATTATCTTTTTTTCCCTTCTTATCATTGAGATTGCCTATCATCACAAAGAGTTTTCCATAGCTTTTTAATGGTTGGCAGAGAGGTGTCTACTCTCTATTTCTGTGCTTCAAAGACCTGACTTCATTTGGCATTCTCCTAGTGGATCCTACCTCTATAGACTTAACAGCGAGATTTGCCGTCTCGGTACCGGACTCCATACCGGTGCCACACAAGCATAGTGTCAGTATAGAATGAAATTCTTTAGCATACCGAGTATCGGTACGCCACCTGTATCGGATACGGGTACCGAACCGGTAGGGTATGCACCGTACCGAATACTGGTACCGAACCAGTACGGTACGCTCCATACCACCTGATTCGGGCCGGTACAGCATACTTTGCTCAACAGCATCCATATTTTCCTCAAAAACCAAGAAAAATGTTATTCCTTATTCTTGGCAAAGGGTGATATATTAACGTAACTTCTCTTTCCGAACTCCTTGGGACTTGTTTCAAATTCTACAGTACAGCACATTCGGATGTCTCAAGTCTCCAACATTCAAGAGCTGCAAATATCGGTACCGAACCGGTACGATACGCTCCGTACCACCTGATTCGGGCCTATACAGCATACTTTGCTCAATAGCATCCAAATTTGCCTCAAAACCCAAGAAAAATGTTATTCCTTATTCTTGGCAAAGGGTGATATATTAAAGTGACTTCTCTTTCCGAACTCCTTTGGGACTTGCTCCAAATTCTACAGTACAGCACATTCGGATGTCTCCATTGTCTCCAACATTCAAGAGCTGCAAACTTAGGGCCAATAGGCCGGGTTCAATCTTTATTCCTTGTAGGAAAACTCTCTTTGACACCATTAAAAAAACCCTTACCCATATCATCTTTTGAAACACCAATGGTATCACAGATCTTGGTACTGATCTTGCCACAACACTCATGCCTCGAGGTCGCTGTCTTTCCATGGAGAAGCAATCCAAGGACCATTTGAACTCATGACAGAAAAGCTAAAAAGAATAGATTTTGTTATGGTTCAATGAATTATTCAATTGTCTGATGAAAAACCTATTATCAAGTACATATTATGTAGTTGTACTACTAATATGAGACTAATAATGAAGATTAGTATCACAACAAACACCAACTACCAAGACAACAATTGAATGTAGCTCGTTCAACTACTGATAAGATTCCAGTACAGAACTCACAAAACAGATCTTTCTAGGGACCAAGGGGGGCTCAATCTACTCCTTGTAGGCTATATTTTTCTTCTTCATCAAAATATCTTTCAAAAGCCCCAAAATTATCGAACATTTTGAAAAGGTTAACTCTGTAAAATTCCAGATATCTTAAAGCTATCATATCATAGGACATACCTGAACATAATTCATGCTTATCATTTGACATAAGAAATGAATCCAGAAAACAAAAGCAGTCATCTGTTATTGAGATCAGTTCTTCTACACTGGCTATCATTCCTAATAGAAATTTATTCTAGTTCTCAAACCAAGGATTGATGTTTCATCCAAAAACAAATCCAATTTATTTAGGCAGAATCAAAACTGAGACCCCTCCCCCCACCCCAAAAATAAAAAAAGAAAATTGTGGAATGATTGAGTAAACCCCTAATTGATTTTGATGAGCTCAAAGCATTTGAGTATGTTTTATGTTGTTCTAATGAATTCAATCTAGTGTTTCAGATAAATCTTTGTGAATTTCTGTCTAAGTACCTCGGGCTTTGGTTCAAGATATTTTGGCTAAGTATTAAACTCTATTTGAACCAAAGTCTGAATCACGAGTCGACTCCTGAACCTTGCGAGTCGACTCCTGCACACTTTGAGTTTCTGGCACAAGCTCGAGTCGACTCCGGGACTCTCCAAGTCGACTCCGACTGAAAACAGACAGAAAGACAGAACGATGATTTTTGGACCCTGTTAACGAGTCGACTCCAAAAGGTTGCGAGTCGATTCCGATGCTTGGCGAGTCGACTCCAAAGGGTAACAGACAGAAAGACAGAACAATGAATTTTAGACCCTGTTACCGAGTCGACTCCAGAAGGTTGCAAGACGACTCCGACGCTTGGCGAGTCGACTCCCAGTTTGTCCGAGTCGACTCCCAGAGGAAAACAGTCTGAAAGGCAGAGACTTAATTTCGGAAATCCTGTGAACGAGTCGACTCTAAGTGTTTCAGAGTCGACCTCCAAGTTAGCCGAGTCGACTCCAACAAGGCCCGAGTCGACTCCGAGGCAGATCAGTTCAAAAGACAGAGAATCAGTTTTTGCGGTCTCTGAGAACGAGACGTCTCCTGAAGATCTCAAGTCGCCTCTCAAGTCAGCCGAGTCGACTCCAAGTAAACCCGAATCGACTCGAGGAAGAAAAACAGAAAGTTGAGTTTCTGGAACCCTGAGAACGAGCCGACCCCTAAGTGCCCGAGTCGTCTCCAGCTGTTGGCGAGTCGACTCCAGTTTGGTCCGAGTCGACCCCAGGACGATGCATGCACTTTAATTCAAATCTGGAACAGCGGACGAGTCGTCTCCAGTAACGCGCGAGTCGACTCCAGTAACAGCCGAGTCGACTCCATATCGCACGAGTCGACTCCGATCCCAACGGATACATTGTCAAGATGTGCAGACGGGACAGAACGGCTCCAAATCACTCTCTAACGGCTAGTTTTCGAAAGGAACCATTTAAATAGCCTGAGTGAACAGTAGTAGACAACAAGAGAGCTAATCCATTTGAGCATTAAAGCATTTCAACCACTAAGGGCTTCCAAAGAGTGAATCCAAAAAAAAGAAGGAAGAAGTGCATTCAACTCAACCAAAAAAGTGCTTCCTTCACATTTAAGAAAAAAAGTGCTTCCTTCGCATTCAAGGCTCTACTACTGTCCCCCATCCTTCGGCACATTCAAGAGGAGACTCAGAAATCGAGAAGCCCCCACTTCCTCATCTAAAATCTGTTTGAGGGCTTCCAACTCAACTTTGTTTATATTGTTTCACACTTGTTTTTTAGAAGTTTCTTCCTGTGAACTTTAAACTCTTATTTTGTATACTTGATTCAATTAGGAGATTGAATCAAGGGTTGTAAGGTTTGTTGGTGAGCCAAAGATAAAACCAACAGTGTAAGGTTGTGGTTGGTGTACCGGGAAAAACCAACTGAGTTTGATTGTGATCCCGAAAAAACAATCGTTTGGTTCTAGTCAGTGAGCCTGTCAAAACCGACCGAGTTCGTTGTTAACTAGTGAAAACAACAAGTTAGGTTGTGAGCTTGTAAAACAACCGGCTGTAATCCTAGGGATTATAGTGAACTCCCAAGTACGGCTTGGGGAGCAAACGTAGGAGCGAGAGTTGGCTCCGAACCACTATAAATCTTTCTGTGTTTGTATTGCATCTTGTCTCTCTCACTCTCTTCACTCATTGCATCTAGTGATCTAACTAATTCTCTGGCAATATATTTAGTTAATCACTAACCTTATTTTTAATTGATCAATATTTAATTAAAATCCAATTCACCCCCCTCTTGGGTTGTCTTCTTGGGCAACAAGTGGTATCAGAGCAGGTGCTTTCATATCGATTGGTATTCCAATCCTTAAAAAAAGTAAAAGATTAAAATGACAACCCCTTTTGGATCTTCCCTTAGTTAGGGGCAATCCACCAATAGGCCTCCATTGTTCAATGGAGCTAACTATTCCTATTGGAAGGCTAGAATGAGGATATTTATCCAAGCTTAAGATTATGATGTTTGGAGCATCATAGGTAATGGATCATATGTTCCTTCTATCTATGTTGATAACATTGCTATACCCAAACTTAAAAAAGATTGGGATGATAACGATAGAAGGAAGGCACAACTAAATGCCAAAGCAATGAATGTTCTCTATTATGCCTTGGACCCTAATAAATTCAATAGAATCTCTACTTGTAATTCTGCAAAAGAGATTTGGGATAGACTTGAAGTGACCCACGAGGGCACAAATCAAGTCAAAGAATCTAAAATTAACATGCTAATCCATAAATATGAACTATTTAAAATGGAATCTAATGAAACCATCTCTTGCATGTTCACCAGATTTACTGATATTGTCAACGGCTTAAAAAGCCTTGGCAAAAGTTACACTAACAGTGATCTTGTCAGAAAAATTCTTCGCTCTTTACCAAGGTCATGGGAAGCCAATGTCACGGCAATCTAAGAAGCAAAAGACTTGAACAAGCTGCCACTCGAGGAGCTTCTTGAATCTCTTATGACACATGAGCTCACAATGAAACAACACAGCGAAGAAGAATCCTCCCATAAGAAAAAGATAATTGCCCTCAAGTCTACTTCTTCTAACAAAGATCTATCTTGCAGTAGCAGCAATGAAGAAGAAGACAATGAGTAAGATGAAGAAGCTCTTCTTATGCGAAAATTCAGAAGATTCATCAATAAAAAGAAGCCCTTCCATAAGAAGAGAGTTCCCTCGAGTTCCTTCAATAAGGATAAAAGTAAGGAAAGTGAAAGTGAGGGAATCGGATGCTACGAATGCAAAAAGCCGGGTCATTTTAGAGCCGACTGCCCCTTGCGGAAAAAGAGCAACAAGTACAAGAAGAAAAAGGCCCTTATCACCACCTGGACTGACTCTGATAAGTCATCATCATTATCGGAAGAGGAACAAGAGAAGAAGACCAATTTCTGCTTTATGGCAAACGAAAATGAGGTAATATCTGAAACTCATTTAGATTTTACCTTTGAAAAATTATATGATGTATTTAATGAACTAATGGATGAATATAGTACAATAAACTTTAAAAACAAAGAATTAAAGCTAACTAATCAATCTTACATTCATAAAAATGATAAATTGAATAAGGATAAGGACTCTATTGTCAAAGAAAACTTAAAACTTAAAACAAGCAACCAATTGCTAACTCAAAAAACTGATTCCTTAATTAAAGATAATGAAAGACTAACTAAGAAAATTTCAAAACTTAAAAACAGTAATCATACTTTAAAAGATAATTCAATTACTAATGTTAAATCATTGAGTGAAGAAAACTTAAAATTAACTAAAGAACTTGAAAAATATAAACCCATTGTTGAGAAATTTACTTATAGCTCTGAAAAACTAGAAATGATCCTTAATAGTCAAAGAGCTGGGTTTAATAGAGCCGGGTTAGGATATAAGCCTAATAATAAGCAAAAATTTCTTAAAAACTTCTTTGTAAAAGCCGGTGAAAGTAAAGCTAAAGATGTAACCTTTTTTTGTTGTGATAGAGTAGAACATAAAGCTAATATGTGTAACTATAGAAAAACAAAAGCTAAAAGAAAAATTAAAAAAGTTTGGATTCCAAAAGAAACTAACATAACTAACCTTGAAGGACCCAAAAAAACTTGGGTACCTAAGACTGTATGATTTCCTTGTGTAGGAGTGTCTTGCAGCTAAGCTCAATAAACATTGTTGGTACTTGGATAGTGGCTCTCAAGACACATGACGGGTGACAAGGAGCAATTCTTCACCTTAGAGTCTTAGAAAAGAGGTACGGTGACTTTTGGAGACTAACCAAGGTCACATCATTGGTATCGGTAAAATACAAATCACACCTTCTACCTTTGTTGATAATGTTCGGTTTGTAGATGGTCTCAAGCATAACTTATTTAGCGTTAGTCAATTATGCGATAGAGGTTTTGATGTTTTGTTTAAGCCATCTATGTGCATCATAACCAATTCAATTGATAATAGCTTAGTTTTCAAAAGACTAAGACGTGGCAATATTTATGTAGTAGATCTTGATGATCTTGCTAAAAACAGCCGCTGCTTAGTAGCTAATGATACTAAGCTTAATGAGGCAAGTTGGTTATGGCATCGTAAATTAGGTTACGCAAGCATGGACACACTATCTAAATTAATTAAAAGATATTCTGTGATTGGTTTGCCAAAGCTGAAATTTGAGAAAAATAAATTTGTAGAGCGTGTCAATTTGGCAAACAATCTAGAAGTTCTTTTAAATCTATAAATTATGTCTCTACTACTAGACCCTTTGAGCTACTTCACATGGATCTTTTTGGACCAACTAGGACCACAAGCCTTGGTGGAAACAAGTATGGTCTTGTCATAGTAGATGATTTTTCTAGATATACATGGGTTATGTTTTAGCTCATAAAGATGAAGCATTTTCAGTGTTTAAGAAATTCCATAAGAAAGTAACTAACGCAAAAAATACTTCAGTTATAGCTATTAGGAGTGATCATGGAATGGAATTTGAAAATCATCTATTTGAAAAATTTTGTAGTAAAAAGGGGATAACTCATAATTTTTCTGCACCTAGGACTCCACAACAAAATGGAATGGTGGAAAGAAAGAATAGAACCCTAGAGGAAATGGCTAGGACCATGTTGTGTGAAAGTGATGTTGCAAAGTATTTTTGGGGTGAAGCTATTAACACATCATGTTATATTCTAAATAGAGTTCTATTGAGACCAATTATAAAGAAAACACCTTATGAACTTTGGAGAGATAGAAAGCCCAAAGTAAACTACTTTCATGTTTTTGGTTGTAGGTGCTTCATTCATAATAATGGCAAAGATAACTTAGGTAAATTTGATTCCAAATCTGATGAAGGTATCTTTTTGGGATATTCTACATCAAGTAGAGCATATAGAATCTTCAACAAAAGAACTCTTGTTATTGAAGAATCTATTCATGTTGTTTTTGATGAGACTAATGATGCTTCCTCTAGCAAGAGAGTAGCTTTTGATGATGATGCAGGGATACTTGAGGAAAAGATGGATGACATGATCTTACAAGAGGATGAACCGAAGCAAATTGAATAGACTTCAACAAGTCAAGAGATAATTGCTGACATGGACTTACAAAGGCTTGGAGGTATGCTCACGGTTATCCTAAAGAGTTAATCTTAGATGATCCATCTCAACCTGTTAGAACTAGAGCCTCTCTTAGAAACTTAAATAATCATCTTGCATTTGTTTCACATTTAGAACTTAAAAACATTGAAGAAGCTGATAATGATGTAAATTGGATAAATGCTATGCAAGAGGAACTAAACCAATTTAAAAGAAACAAAGTATGGAACTTAGTTGAAAGATCCTCTGAATACTCAATAATTGGAACTAAATGGGTGTACAAAAATAAGCTTGATGAAAATGGAGTAGTGGTTAGGAACAAGGCTAGACTAGTAGCAAAGGGCTATAATCAAGAAGGTATAGATTTTGATGAGACCTTTGCTCCTGTGGCTAGACTTGAAGCAATTAGACTGTTACTAGCATTTGCATGTTTCAAAGATTTCAAATTATTTCAAATGGATGTAAAAAGTGCTTTCTTGAATGGGTATATTAATTAGGAGGTTTATGTAGAACAACCTTCTAGTTTTGAAAATCATCAATACCCCAACCATGTTTACAAATTAAATAAAGCACTTTATGGTCTAAAACAAGCCCCTAGAGCATGGTATGAAAGGCTTAGCAAATTTCTATTAGACCATGAATTTTCTAGAGGGAATGTTGATACAACCTTGTTTTTGAAAAGGAAAAACAAAGATATGTTAGTAGTGCAAATTTATGTAGATGATATTATTTTCGGTGCTACTAACAATCGTTTTTGCGAAGAGTTTGCTGAATTAATGCAAAGTGAATTTGAGATGAGCATGATGGGAGAGTTGAACTACTTCCTCGAACTTCAAATCAAACAATCTAAGAAAGAAATTTTTATCAATCAAGCTAAGTACATCAAGGAAATGCTAAAGAAGTTTGATATGGATGGAAACAAGTCAATTGGCACTCTCATGAGCTCATCATGCAAACTAGACAAAGACGAATAGATAAGTCAGTAGATCAAAAGCTGTATAGAGGTATGATCGAATCATTATTATATCTTACAGCAAATAGACCTGATATCATGTTTAGTGTATGCATGTGTGCTAGATATCAATCTAATCCTAAGGAATCACACCTAATTGCAGTTAAAAGAATCTTTTAATATTTAATAGGAACAAAATATATAGGATTGTGGTACTCTAAAAAATCAAGCATAAACTAAATAGGATACACTGATTCTGATTTTGCTGGTTGTAAACTTGATAGAAAAAGCACCAACGGATCATGTCAATTCTTAGGAGAAAATTTAATCTCATGGTTTAGCAAAAAACAAAACTAGGTTGCACTATGTACGGCGGAGGCCGAATATGTTGCTGCCGAGAGTTGTTGTACTCAAATCTTGTGGATCAAGCAACAACTTGAAGATTATGGCATTAAGCAAGATAAGATTCCCATAAACTGTGATAATGCAAGTGCCATAAATCTAACTAAAAATCCAATTCAGCACTCAAGAACTAAACACATTGAGATAAGACATCACTTCATAAGAGATCATGTGTTAAATGGTGATGTGATGCTTGAATTTGTTTGTACTGATGATCAACTTGCTGATATCTTCACAAAACCCTCGAGTGAAGATCGATTTTGTACTCTCAGAAGAGGGTTAGGAGTGATTGATCCATTTCTTTGATTCTTTTCTCTCATTCATTGATTTTGATCATTAATTTACGTTTGATATAGTATTCCACGTTTATGATCATCATATCATTCCTTGAGCTCTAAAGATTACCATATCTCTCTTTTGGCACGGTATTAACTGAGATTTTGGTTATGTACCAGAGCTCGAGTCGACTCGGATGATTCTGAGAGTCGACTCGTGGGCGAGTCGACTCGCGAATTTTCAGGAGTCGACTCGAAGTCGGGAATCCGTCTTTTAACCCTAAACGAAATGACTTTTCCCAATCTTTCTTTCCGGCCGTCACTGTTCCAAAACCCTCGAGTCGTCTCCCCCGATCGTCTCCGCCTTCTCTCTCCACTTCTCCTCGATTTTTTTTCCTCCCTTTTCACGTCTCTCCGTCCTTGGGTAGGTCAAGATGCCTAAGAAAGTCGTCCCTAGCCAGAAGAGACATCTTGCAGCGAGAGGTGCCGAGAGACGGTCCAAGGCGCGGAATGAACCCGTAAGGTCACCACCTCCGGTTTCCTCTCCGCCTCGGTCGATTCCCTCGCGTTCGTGCGCCGGAAGGATCGTCTCTACCAGGAGGAAGGTCGATTTTGACTTCCTCTCCCGTGAAAGATTCACTCTAGGGTATCGTCTTAGGGTTCAGGGCTTAGAGTATTTTTGATCCCTTGACCTTCCTACCTATCCCGGGTTAGTCCGGGAATTCTATGGCACCATCACACGGGGTGGCGGTGGTATTCAAAGAAGGGTAGCCAACATCCCTATCTGCATTTCGGAGGACCTCATTGCACGAGTCCTCCACCTCTCTCGAGAGGGGATAGCTCCCACTCACCCCACCGATAGGTCTAAGACCCTTACGGCCATCCTAGGGAGAGTACCCTAATCGCCCATTGAGGAGGTTTTTGCAAATCAGCTCTCCGCTGAAATGCGCCTCCTACTTAGTATCATCTCTCGCACCCTCTTTTCCAAAACCGGTAGATTTGATTTCATTTCTGAAAAAGACTTAGCCTTAATGTTCAATATCTTACATGAAGTCCCTCTCAACTTCCCAAAACTCATTTACAGTTATATTAGTGAACCCCTAGATAAACCTAGATTGAGTCTACCCTACGGTATACTCTTCACATTGATCTTTAGGGAGTTAGAGGTTCCCATCCCTGAGGGGGAACCCTCTCGTTCACTCCGTTTCACTGACCATATGGGCGAGGGAACTCTTCACCGAATGGGTTTCCACAAGGTTGAGGGTACATGGGTTAGAAAATCCTCTACCTCCATACCATCTGACCCCACTGCTCCTCACTCTCCCACCTCTGACCATGGCAAGGACATCTCCGCAAATCCTCCCACCTTCCCATCCACTACTGGCCCTTCATCCACTGTCGGCCCTTCGTCCTCTGCTAGACCTTCATCCACAGTGCCACCACCTCAGCAGCCTCTAGAAGTATGAATTAGTCCTGAGCAGCTTAGAGCTTTGAGGGATGACATTGTAAGAGAACTCAGAGGAACCACCAGTACACCCTCCACTGAGTTGACCCCCTCCACAGTAGTAGTGTCTGTCATGGTAACTGAAGTCAAAGAGGAGCTGTCCAGTCTGAGGAATCTAATTCAGGGTCAGTATATGAGATTCTCCGAAATTCAGGAAGCTATCAAACAAATGCAAGACTCGGTGAGGTCACGAGCTACTAAACCTGAATCAAGGAGCAGAAAGGGTTGCAAACGCAATGATAGATAAGCTTGATACAATCAACGAAAGCGTAACCCAACTGACCCAGACTCGAGCTAGGACTACTTCAGAAATAATTGCGCAACTGGGGAATGTCTCTGAAGGAATTAGTTTGGTTTTGCAGTGTCAGCGAAGAAATCTGGGAGCTTCATCTTTTTCTTCTAGACGTCCTTAGACTTGTATTTTGTTTTTGTTATCATTTAAAATCCTTTTGGACTTTCAATCATTGTACTCAAATTTTGTAATACTTAAAATGAATTGAAGTCTTTTTCTAAAAACTTGTGTACATTGTGCTTTCTGTGTTATGAGCATTGTCTACATTGATTCTTTGATACTTCACCTTTTTGCCATGATGACAAAAAGGGGAAGAACATATGAGATATTGTATGTAAAGGGAATCACTAAACAAGAAAACCTTTAAGCAAAATGAGATTTGTTCTCAGTGGATTCGATACCTCGAGGCTCATTATCTCTCTGTTGGGGCTCCTCAAGGAGTAATCTCCAGAATCTGT
The DNA here is from genome assembly GCF_009389715.1 of Phoenix dactylifera. NCBI lineage: Eukaryota > Viridiplantae > Streptophyta > Magnoliopsida > Arecales > Arecaceae > Phoenix > Phoenix dactylifera. Next base: position 44,931 of record NW_024068469.1, on the reverse strand, counting down.
TCAAGGGATATTCGGAGATTAGTTGAATCATATTCAAGAACAAATCGTCAGATTTTCCCTTCTATAATTAAGAACTTAAGCTCAAGTTTAAAACATTAAAAGAAAATTCAGAAAACTCGAGCAAAATTCAAACAAAATTGAATGCACATGCTGAGGGGGAGAATCTAAAATTCTAAGAAAGCAAATTCATTAAAGACGCATAAGCCAAACAATTGATTGCATGATTTGAAGGCTTATATAATTCTAAATAAAAGAAGGAGCTTTAATTTCAAAGTTTACTGACTCATACCTTTCAATTTTGGATACACTAAATGACTAGACATTTGAATTCATTTCAAAACTTTACTACGAATCACTTCTTGAATGAGAAATTCACTTTACAAATACTCAATATTTTGTCATCATCAAAAAAGAGAAGATTGTGGAGTGATTGAGTAAACCCCTAATTGATATTGATGAGCTCAAAGCATTTGAGTATGTTTTATGTTGTTCTAATGAATTCAATCTAGTGTTTCAGGTAAATCTTTGTGAATTTCTGTCTAAGTACCTTGGGCTTTGGTTCAAGATATTTTGGTTAAGTATTGAACTCTATTTGAACCAAAGTCTGAATCACGAGTCGACTCCTGAGCCTTGCGAGTCGACTCCTGCACACTTTGAGTTTCTGGCACAAGCTCAAATCGACTCCGACTGAGAACAGACAGAAAGAAAGAACGATGATTTTTGGACCCTGTTAACGAGTCGACTCCGATGCTTGGCGAGTCGACTCCAGATGGTCCCGAGTCGACTCCAAAGGGTAACAGACAGAAAGACAGAACGATGGATTTTAGACCCTGTTACCGAGTCGACTCCAGAAGGTTGCGAGTCGACTCCCAGTTTGTTCGAATCGACTCCCAGGGAAAAACAGTCTGAAAGGCAGAGACTCAGTTTCGGAGACCCTGTGAACGAATCGACTCTAAGTGTTTCAGAGTCGACCAAGTTAGCCGAGTCGACTCCAACAAGGCCCGAGTCGACTCCGAGGCAGATCAGTTCAAAAGACAAAGAATCAATTTTTGCGGTCTCTGAGAACGAGATGTCTCCTGAAGATCTCGAGTCGCCTCTCAAGTCAGCCGAGTCGACTCCAAGTAAACCCGAGTCGACTCAAGGAAGAAAAACAGAAAGTTGAGTTTCTGGAACTCTGAGAACGAGCCGACCCCTGCCCGAGTCGTCTCCAGCTGTTGGCGAGTCGACTCCAGTTTGGTCCGAGTCGACCCCAGGACGAGGCATGCACTTTAATTCAAATCTGGAACAGCGGGCGAGTCGTCTCCAATAAAGCGCGACTCGACTCCAGTAACAGCCGAGTCGACTCCATATCGCACGAGTCGACTCCGACCCAACGGATCCATTGTCAGGATGTGCAGACGGAACAGAACGGCTCCAAATCACTCTCTAACGGCTAGTTTTCGAAAGGAACCATTTAAATAGCCTGAGTGAACTGTAGTAGACAACAAAAGAGCTAATCCATTTGAGCATTAAAACATTTCAACCACTAAGGGCTTCCAAAAAGTGAATCCAAAAAAAAGAAGGAAGAAGTGCATTCAACTCAACCAAAAAAGTGCTTCCTTCGCATTCAAGAAAAAAAGTGCTTCCTTCGCATTCAAGGCTCTACTACTGTCCTCCATCCTTCGGCACATTCAAGAGGAGACTCAGAAATCGAGAAACCCCCACTTCCTCATCTAAAATCTGTTTGAGGGCTTCTAACTCAACTTTGTTTATATTGTTTCACACTTGCTTTTTAGAAGTTTCTTCCTGTGAACTTTAAACTCTTATTTTGTATACTTGATTCAATAGGAGATTGAATCAAAGGTTGTAAGGTTTGTTGGTGAGCCAAAGATAAAACCAACAGTGTAAGGTTGTGGTTGGTGTACCGGGGCAAACCAACTGGGTTTGATTGTGACCCCGGAAAAACAATCGTTTGGTTCTAGTCGGTGAGCTTGTCAAAACCGACCGAGTTCGTTGTTACCTCGTGAAAACAAGTTAGTTTGTGAGCTTGTAAAACAACCGGCTGTAATCCTAGGAATTATAGTGAACTCCCAAGTGCGGCTTGGGGAGCAAACGTAGGAGCGAGAGTTGGCTCCGAACCACTATAAATCTTTCTGTGTTTGTATTGCATCTTGTCTCTCTCACTCTCTTTACTCATTGCATCTAGTGATCTAACTAATTCTCTGGCAATATATTTAGTTAATCACTAACCTTATTTTTAATTGATCAATATTTAATTAAAACCCAATTCACCCCTCTTCTTGAGTTGTCTCCTTAGGCAACAAAAATAAATAAATAAATAAATAATGAATTGGTTTCCACTAGAACCAAGATGAACCCTGAAACTCAGTTCTAATCTGTCTGAGCTGAAACCAACCAGCTCCAATCCCATTTCAGTGGCTTCAGCTAAAATCGACCAGAACTAGTTGTGGATATTGTCTTTATTCATTATGCTGGTATTTAGGTGTAATTTCAGGGACATTTCTCTGTTAAGTAAATCTGACTAAAAAGTGTCCATTTTGAATAAAGTTTTCATTTTTTGAGTTGAAGAATACTTACTCATGGATGATAAATCTGAACTTTAAGTACTTTTTTCATTTAAAAATATAAAATTTTAGAATTTGTAATGAAATTTAAAGCATTTAATAGTTTGGCAATAAAGAGTTGAACAGAAAGGTCGACTTTTCTAAATATTGGAGAAAAAAACTACTTTTTTTAAGTCAATCAAGCACTGGGAATAGTGTGCTTCATTTGTATCTAATTGCATTCCTTTTCATACATAATAGACTACAAGTTAAATGTTGGTACTTGTGCTTGATATGATAGTAAAGTATCAAATCAAGTTTCATATTCATATGCAATCCATGTTGATGCATTTTCTTTTACAGATATTTAAATTGTTTGATGTAATAAGAATTAAATTGCTATTAAACAATTGAATGCAATACAGTTTTCTGACATCATTAATTTTTAATATTTTTTCAGAACAACACACCTAAATGTAAAAAACAATGAATCTAAATATATGTTCTTAATAACTTTTCTAAAGTCATTTAATTTTAATATTTTTTTCAAAATAATGCATCTAAATATATGTTTCCTTGGTTTGCTTTATTTATCTTACTTTCATGATTATTTCAAATTTTTCAGATTGGCTGAATCCTAGAAGCTAGATACAGAAGTACTAAAATCGAAACTCAACAGGCCCGACTGAAACTAAAACCAAATCCAAGTTTATCAAGCTTGGTTGATACTAAATATGAAATATTAAAAATTGACCAACCAACTATGAAATATTAAACATTGAGAACCAACTTTTTAAATTGCATTTCTATCTGCAAAAACGTAAGTTTGAATTGCACATTGATAGGTTATGTAGCATGAAACAAACAAACTAATTACGCTAATATCTACTATTTGGAAGAAAGCAAATGAATGTCAAGTATTTGGAAGAAAGATAAGGGACATATCTACGAATTCACACCTCTAACAGAACTCTAATAATCTTAGGCGGCTTAAGAAGTTAATCAATGCTGGCAAAGGAAAAATTATCATACATGTGGGAAATCAAGCCCCAAAAAATGAGGAATGCTAGGAATCACTGTGTCAGGCCTACTGTCTTATTGAGTGATAGTTGATGATCTTTTATGGATCTTGTAGGTTATATTTTCCCATCACAATAATAGTACATGAACTTTAATTAATATCATTAACTGTAGGAAAACAAGGGAGGCATGTCTAGCCTGGTTAACAAAAGGACATCATGCCAAACATGGTAAATTTGGCAAGTCATCCTGCCAAGTTCAGCTGACCTTGATCTTTCCATCGCTTAGAGACTGTTTGGCTCCCCGCAGTTGAAGATACACTGCAGAGCTGCTTGTAGCTGGTATTGCAGCAATTCGAGCTGCATGTAACTTTTCAATACTATGTTTGACTGGATACAAATTGCAACTACTTTTCATTTGTTTGGTTAAATGCACTTGTAAGAAATATTTTCACCCTACAAGAGAAGTGGTGTTTAGCTTCTCCTCTTTCCAGAACAATCTTCATCATGAAAAAGGCCTCTCCAAAACCAATAACCTGTTCTTTCAGTTCTCTTCTCCAACTATGACTAGAATTCTTTTCTAGTCCTCCTCCCCTTCATAAAATGAATTACTTTTTCTTTTAATTCTCTTCTCCACCCACCACAACAGCACCATGTGGATCCCCATTCTTAAGGAGATGTTAGATCTAGACTTCACCTTTCTTCCCCAACATGAAATCATAAGAAACCCCACCAAAATATTGCATATTTCTTAATCACAGCAAGGATACTGGAAGCCCTTGTCCTAGCTGGTAAAAACCTTGATCTTGAACCCTGAGAGGAGATCTTGGTTGGAGCTGTCTCGAATGGAGAGGTGAAAACAGCACAGATGCAGCTAATAGGAAGATGGAGGGCAACGAGGGCTTTGGAGTTGGATCATGGTGCGAGCAGGATCATGCTATGGCCGAGAGAGAGGATTGTCTCCCTAAGGAGGCTGAGGTGAGGAGACAAAATATAAAAGGCAAGGTCTGGAACTTGAAATTGTTGATGCCCCTATCAATGACGGTGAGGAAGAGAAGAGATACCTCTTTGATAGGAGAGAAGGATCGAGGTTTGGGGAGGGAATCTTGAATGGAGCTTTGTTCGAGATCAAGAAGCATGGTGATCTTTTACCTATATATCTCAGAAGCCTGTATAAGCATTGAGTTGTTATAGCTCGACCCATGCTCATTTTGGCGACAAGTCAAGTTGCCGCAAATCAGCTCTGAACTGCAGCCTTCCAGCAGCTCGAGTTACAGTGCTCAATGGAGTTGCAGCCTGCCAAACAACTGGGCTGAGCCATAGCTGCAGCTCGACTCGCATCCGGGTCCAATTGCAGCCAACCAAAAAGCCCCTTAGAGCATCTAAGTTAGAAACAACGTTGCTATAGACATCAATCAACTAAGAATAGGAGACTTAGAACCAATGACTCCTAATTCATCTAAAAGAGACATCACGAGCTGAAGTTAAGGACTATATCTCTGATTTCCCAAGTTAGATGCCTACCTTAGTAGGAGTCTTCCATCTAAGGTGGCAAACCACTTTAGAATCTCTCCAAAAACTCATCCTTGCACCGACTTATTGAATTTATTTTAAGCCCAAATCTTCTACCACAACCACATTCCCTTCTAGTAACTAAAGAATCTACCCAAGTTATGCCATACCGTACCAAACCGGACGGTATAGACATACCGTACCATCTGTTTCAGTACTGGTACAGTCGATACGCCAAACAACCTCCGTGCCAGATGTACCGACATAGTAACAGAGTAGCACTGGTATGGGGCCTGGTACCCAAATGGCGTACATTGAATCTACCACTTCATTTACCTACTAAAAAGTTATGTTTAGTGAAGTTTCTGGTTATTTTAAATCATTTTTAACCAATAACACAATTTGTTTTCTTTCAAAAACAGATATTATGTTCACAGCAATGTCCAAGTGATTCCATATTCTTGATAATTGAAAACAAACTATAACAATCAACATGTTTGAATGTTGGACGTGTTATACTAGGAAGACTAAATTGAAAAGGTTGTGTCATCCACATTTTTATGAAATGAGCTTTTGTTCTTCCTCCAATTAGATGCATCCAAAGGATTGTCGATAAGCAACAAGTAAGAGAGAAAATTCAGAAGTCAGAAGTTATACATCCAAATTAAGCAAAGTACCTGGGAGTCATCAAAAGCTTCATTAAGCTTTGAGTCCCCTTGAATAGTTGCTGGTGAATTTAATTGTTGGGACAAGAAATCTGATTTGTCCACAGGAAAAGCTTCCAAACCCTCAGCAATCCTTGATGTTAGCTGTTCAAGAGGCCTCAAGCACATATTTACAACTCTTCTGTAGGTTTCACCAGTTTCTTCAAAAACAGCAGCTCGACGCCAAGGTTCAACATTGTTCTCTGCAACCATGCATAAATCAAGATAAGCAAGATATTGCAGAAGCGATCTTGGACTGCTCTGCTCCAAAGTTTCAAGGAGAGTTTCACTTGGGTTTGTTTCTGCAGCAGCTGATCCCTGTGGTGGTGCAAATATACACCTCCTTGTATGTACCACCTAAAACATCACAGCAGAAGCTTTACATGATATGTAAAAAGGAAAACAAAAAGAAGACATGTCACAGTACATTCACCAAGATGAAATATAAAGTCCAAACTGATAACAAGATGAAAGCATAACTTTAGCAATGAAAATGGAAAGCAATGAAAAGAAGCATGGGTGGTGATCAACGAATAGTAAAAAGAGGGGATGGAAAGTCTGATCAGGGTCATATACATAAAACAGATCAGTCTAAATAAATTTTGAAAGAGCTAACCTGGAGCAAGTGGTGACTTATTTCCCAGCAGAAAGAAATAGCAAATGTCCCAATGTAAAATTTGATCTGCTGCATAATATATTTTCTCATTGTGTTTGTGTATTTAAAACTGATCCGGCAAAAACAGCATCAACAGGCTCGAACAGAAGAATGCCTGAATTGACACCTTTAGAGCTCGTTTAAATGACGATGAAATCCCCATTTTGAAGCTGTAGAAAAGAGGTCGCTGCAGATGTAACCAGTTGAGAGAACAGCCAAACTAAGATAATACATATTATTTAGCAGATGCATCATAAGGAGCACCTTGAGCTAAAGCTTCCAATATTGCAAATTAAAGGGTAAGCATCATCATTGAGAATTTATCATATAATCCTGCAGTTAAGTAATCATCAACTTATTGCTTCCAAATGTTATTGGACCAAAGTGAAGCTAATTATTTTTTCTATTTTAGTCTATTCATCCTTTTGGATTATTCTTGGAGAGATTTTCTTCTTGGCATTGATTATTAACTTCTTCAACTTATGGCTAATTCTGGAAAGCATGGAGAAAAGACAAGTAATGCACATAAAATAAGTGATATTAAGTAATGGAAGAAGCCTTGCTTTGTGCATGAAGGTGGTGCTATAGAATGTAGTCTTGGGATCAAAATTACAGCTCGAGTATTCTTATTTTAGCCTTCCTTTTCTCTTCTTTTCTTTGTAGCAACACATAAGATAGAACTGGTTAATTGTACCAAAATCATGTTAGCTTAAATGCACTTCTGATAGCTTGTAACAATATCAACTGAAATCAAGCCAAATATTTGGAACTGAAACTTGAAATTCTTGATGCATTAGTTCCAACTTCTAAATATATAGATGTGCATTAGATATCTAATCTGATATTCCAATAACCTCTCCTCACTACTAAGACCAGATATCAGCTCAGGTCACCGGAACACTCTATCTCCAGAAAGCTATTCTCTTTCCTAGGAAACGTGAGCATCATATGATAAAAGCATATGAAGCATTTCGCACCACAATGAATAAAACTTAGTTCTGCACGGTGAAATGTAGTTTCCTGTACCACCTTAAACCCTAAACTCGCACAAATCATAAAAACTCATATACTGTCATCTAAGTATCAACTCAAGAGTTTCTTCTACCATAACCCCCCTCTCCCTCTCCCCCCCCCCCCCCCCCCCCCCCCCCCCACCGACAACCAACCAAAAAAAAAAAAAATAAAGTAACCAATAAGAGTAAGGGAAATGGCAAAAGAAGAAACAAAGATATATGCTACAAAAACAGATAGATAGTTTCCACGCTCACCTGAATGATTGGAAACTTAAGGATCCACCTTTTCCTGAAAACATAATGCAGGCCATAAACCAATCCAAAGATCGACCCTCTCAGCCCCAACCCGACCAGCCTCAATCCGTAAAGCAGCTCCCTCTCCCCGCACACCGCCGCCACCGAGAGAAACCCCGAGACGGCGCAAATCACCAAGAACAGCGCCGATGCCAGGGCCCTCCTGGCGCGGCGGCGAGCATCGGGGGTGGAGGAGGGGTGGGAGAAGCCGCCGACGAGGGAGCAGAGGGAAGCACGGAGGAGGGCGGCCGCGAGCTCGGGGAGGGAGGCCGAGGGGTCGGGGTGGGGGGAGGAGAGGAGGAAGAGGGAGAGGGTGAGGAGGAGGAGGGAGAGGTGGAAGGCGAGGAAGGAGAGGATGGCGAGGGGGGAGGGCCGGTGGAGGAGGAGGAGGAGGGAGGTGGAGAGGTAGACGGTGGTGGAGGCGATGGACTGCCAGATGAGGAACCCTAGCCACCGGTTCTTGACGACGACGTAGGGGGAAGACATGGCGGAGGAGAAGAGGAGAAAGAGAAGGGCCTTGCTTTGGGGGTTTTAGGAATTAGGAGTAGGCGGCAAGCGAGACGGGCTCCATCACAATGTCGTCTCTTGACCAGACGCCGATGCTCTCACCCCGTTTAAATTTTAAAATAAGGCTTGGGGTGCCTGGATGGTCGCTGGCAAGGGTCCGATATATTGAGACTGCGTTGCGACGGTGTCCGCACAACATAGTTTGTTCGGTTGAAAAGGTGGTGATTAACCGGTTATTTTTTTTTTTAAAGGATGGATATATTATATGATCCTGGAATAAATAAAAAATTCTGAAGCTCAGGAGAAGCAGCAACAGTTGAGTTCCACAGGGGCAGCCCAATAAATATAAAATATTTAAAAATTTTATTTAAAAATAATTCACCTAGCTTTTTGAGATGCAAAATTACTAATCAAACTTTTGTACTCAAGATTCATTAAAATACTATTTTCAATCGATAATATAGCTAATCCATTTAATCTTTCTTGCGACATAGTTGACCGTAAATAAGATTTTATCAACTTTAATTTTGAAAAACTTCTTTCAGCAGAAGCAACTGTTACAGGTATTGTTAACAATATCCTGTAAGCAATGCATGCATTTGGAAAAGAATCTGTTTTTTTTATAAAACTTAAAATATCAATAAGGGGTACTAGTTTCTATTTGTAAAACTTCTTTTAAAACTTTTAACTCTGAAAACAGATCAAGACCATCAATATAAGAATTTTCACCATGCTTTAAAAAGTTTTCAAGATTAAGGCAATACTTTTTCAACTCCTCTTCATTCAAAGATTTAAACTTTCTAAAATTAAACAAAAAACTAAAAATATCTTCATATATGGTGAATTGTTTCAAACATATTTTGAATTGAAAGAAATAGCTTGATCTACTATATATAAAAAGTAATCAATTCTAAAAGATTCTTCGGTTGATCTTTCTATCTCATCATCACTATTTTCATCAAATTGTTTTTTCCTACGGATCACACGTTTTTCACGAAATGTAGGTTCTATTTTCATTTCAATTGCAGTTTCTTTAGATGAAATCAAAGCGGTCATGAATCCATTTTCTCTATAATTTTTCAAATAAGAAAGAAGATCTTTTAATTTATTTATAGCAACATCAATATGCATATCTTCAGATTGTAAGTTTTTACTAACTGAATTAACAGCAAACAATATATCATACCAAATATTCATGCCTAATAGGAATTCAAAATTTTCAATCTCATATGTAGCTAAGCATATGGCTTCACTCTTTTTGTTTTAGGATCTTCGCTAGTTTCTGCTAATTGAATTAAGGCATCTCTTATTTTAGGAGCTTGGTTTTAATTGCTTTGATACTTTCAATACGACTTTCCCAATGCGTTTGTGATAAGGGTTTTAAGAGTTAATGTGGATACATTATTTTGTAAAATTTTCCATCGTTTTGTAGAAGAAGAAATAAGGTATAAATTCGTTGTATCACTCCAAAAAAAGATATAGCCTTAGGACATGAGTTAAGCGGTATCACATAATACTAAATTTAAGTTATGACATCCACGATGGTGTGTAAAACGCTCTAGGATTTATATCTAATAATCTTCTTTGTACACCTTGATGTTTTCCTTTCATATTAGATCCGTTGTCATACCCTTGTCCTCTTATATCATTAACCTCAAGTTTATGTTTTTCTAGTATATTTATAAGTTCACTAAAAAGACCTTTTTCAGTTGTATCATCTATTTCTAAAAATTCTAAAAAATATTCTTCTACTTTTACTGGACTTGTTGTAGTATCTACACATCTTAAAACTAGAGTCATTTGTTCTTGATGGCTTGCATCAGGAGTGCAATCAAGTATTATAGAAAAGTATTTTACTTGTTTAATCTTTTTAATTATTATAGTTTTAATTTCAGATGCTAACATTTGAATTAATTCATTTTGAATCTTATGACCTAAATAATGATTGTGAATTTCACCTTGTTGAATACGTCGAACATGCTCTTGCATTATTGGATCAAATTCTGCAATTATTTCAATAAAACTTAGAAAATTTCCATTATTGCTTTGGTATATCTTTTCATTCTTTCCCCGAAATGCTAAATTATTTTTTACAAGATTTTTCACAACAGCAATAATTCTTAATAGTACTTTTTCCAATGGTCCTTCTCTTGGTTTATTTGTTCTTGGAGACTTTTATCAATTGTCTTGTTTTCTAACAATCTTACTTCTAAATCAATCCATTTATTCATGCTAGTAATATGTTCATTAGTTGTTTCATGATTTTTGAGCTTAATACCTAGATTTTGCTAGTCCCTTGTTCCTTTATTGACTAAATGAGTCGTGCTATGTGTTGAATAAAAGAATTTACAACAAAAACAATATACTCTATCCAAATTCTTCGAATACACTAACCATTTTGTATCATATTTTTCACCATTAGGTAACTTACGAATATAATGTATAGTAGAGAAGTGTCTATTATTTTCATCCCTAGGAAAGTAAAGATCATAGTCTCTAATTGGACCTCTTTCCACTAATAGATCTCTCAACTTTGTATCAATATTTTTCCATTGACCAGAATCATATATATTTGTAGGATTAGAACTAGTTTCATTAAACTCTATACTATCCTTATTTATCTTATCTCCATCTAATTTTTCATTGTGTTCTTCATTAGAGATTGGTTCATCAGATGTTTGAATACTATTATGAATCTAATTGTCAATCTCATTTTGTTTCATTCTTTTTATGTCATCTTCAAACTCTATTTCATTCTGAGTTGAACTTGATGTAGTATTTTGTTTATTTGTAACAATAAATCTATCTAAAGCACCTGTTTGAGATAGAATAAGTTTTTTAATTTTTTTTTCTTTTTGAGTTTTTCATATCCACATTCAAATTTTCTATTAGACATTTGAATTTAAAAATAATATTATCAAATAAAACAATTAAGACAATCACTATAAACAAATTAAAATATAAGAGAGTTAAAAATGATAAAACCTGAAATGTCAACAGAAGCAGTGTCGGACGGCCCGGATTCGACGACGAACTCAAGTCCCGACAAGCGGTATCGAGCTCAACGGCGAGAAGTAGTGTCGGAGCTACTGTCAATTTTAATGGGGACCCTAAACATGAAAAGCTACTGTCAATTTTAAAGCAATAGACAATAAAATATGCATAAAAGAGGAAAAGATGAATAATCGAAAAGTAATTTTTTTTTCTTTTTTCCCCCCTCCCCCTCTTGAAAGGATCTTTCTTTTAATAGTAAGAGTTCTCAGATGACACAATGACACTACTCAGGGGCGGCCCAAGCCCCAAGGGTGTTATTTGTCTCTAAAAAGGCCGAGGTATATCAATGGAAATGTCTTGAAACAACTAATTCAGCTTTTGTATAGGAATAAGGAATTGACCTTAAATGCTTTATTTTATAGGCTACTAAAGAGTAAAGAGCTCCAAGGGCGTGTAGGAAAACTGAGACAGATGTATGGTTTTGGATCAGATCATTGGATGATTTAGCAGGTGAACTAGATGAAAATTCTCAATCAACTTTTGGAAAAACTGCATTCACAAGTCATTACATATTTACATCGTATATTCCATTCTTTCAAATAGGTGCTCCAGGAATTTTCGCTGACAGGGAATTTAGGGAAAGAAGGAAAATCTGTTAAAACTTTATTTTATTCAATCACCCAATAACCTGCAATAGGATTATGAGTATATAATAACAAAATAAGTAAGTAATAACTAGTTAACTACCATTACCCAATAAACCCATTACCCAACCCAAGTACCCAACAAACAAACAGAACACAGAACACAGAACACATAACACCCTAAAGGTTAAAGGGCCTAAACCCATTCTCGGAGCTCGGAAGGCGGAAGCTCACCTCCGGGCTCCGACAACGGCGGCGAGGACGGAGGGCTGCCAGGCTGGGTCGAGAAGGAGAAGAGATGGGCGAAGGACCGAGGACGGAACTCGAAAGTCGGAAGAATCGAGCCGAGGACGGCGAACGGGCGAAGGACGAAACTCGGACAGTCGGAGTCTCGGAAGTTGGAAGAACCGAGCGGAGGACGGCGAACCAGCGAAGGACGGAACTCGGAACTCAGAGAGTCGGAGTCTCGAAAGTCGAAACTCGGAACGGAAGATTGGGCCGCCCCTGCTCGGAAGAACCGAAGATTGAATCAACTAGGGCTGGGGATTAGGGAAGGAAGAACGAAGATTGAGAAGAGTTTAGAAGGAGAACTGGAGAAGGACTCTCTCTGGTTATCTACTTATCTGGGATTCTGCCAAGACTGCCATTCTGGTGACTACAGCGGTGGATGGAGAAGATGGGCTATGGGGGAATGAGGATCGTAGGGGCATAGGGCCCTCCATAGGTTGATAGGCCATAGCCCGCTGTCCATTGCCCGTTGGGCGTTGCCGCATTGGCTATGCTGCCAGTGCCATGCTTGGAGAGTGGAGGCTGGATCGTACTTCGTAGGCAAGAGGAAGGCAGCTAAGGCTCGTAGCTTCCTTCCGTGACTCTTCCGACTTCTTCTTCGCGGCGAATGGTGATCCCAATCCCAAAATCGTGATGCCCCTGGCAGGAGAGTGGAAGGCCGGAGCCCGGAGGCCTTCCTTGAGGCCGAGGCTTAGGCGACCGCCTCGGTCGCTAGGGCTTGGGCCGCCCCTGACCATATGCAGTACTATTTTACTTCTCTTTTAAACCTGTACCACCTTAAAGGAGTGCAGAGTAGTCACCACAGACAATCCAGATCAAAGGATGAGAACCGCTATTGTTGCTGGAAAAATAGACCCGGGAGTGACGCGAACCAAGGAGGAGGAGCTTCTGCTGCAGCGCGGTGGCGGACGACTGGCTCCGGCGGACCTGCAAAAGTTTTTTGGCCGGAAAAATCCGGCAAAAGCTCTCCGATGCTCTAAGTCAGAGAGGAATTTGGAGATATTTTTAATGTAGAGGTGTTTTCTAGCGAGGGAGAAGATGCCCCTCTCTCCCGGAGTCTCCCCCTCTTTATAGGAGGGGGTTATAGCGGTTTACACGCAATCGAATGTGATTGCGCCAAATTCTTAGTTTAAATGAATTACCTTAGATGACACGAAATTTCAGGCTTGCTGTGATCGGTGAGATTGAGAGGATTCAAATATGATAGCCGTTGTGGTGGAGATTGCAGAATTTGATCCCAGATATGGAGGATTTGGTGGTCCTTTTCTTAGGACGGACCGGCTTGACTGTTAGTGGAGTCGGGGTCGGTACTCAACTTCTGACTAGGCCTTCCTTGACCTCGAAGTCAATCGGGCTCTGCTCAACCGAGACCATGCATGCCGACGGTCCTACCAACCGAGGTCATACCTGCCGGATTGTGCCTATCGAGGTCATGGCCTGCCGAGATTGTGCCTGTCAAGGTCATGCCTGCCGAGTTCGTGCTTGTCGGGGCCGTGCCTGCCGAGGTCGTGCTTGTCGGGGCCGTGCTTGTCGAGACTATACTTATTGAGATTATGTCTGCCGTCAGATTCGGGTGCTTTAATTGTATTTGTGGGGTGGTCCACTTTTTCCCCCATCACTACCCCTTGGCTTCAGAGTTCGAGCCGTTTCGAGCTCGGGACAAAGGAAGTAGCTAATTATATCATGCTGATGAGATTAGGCGGCTTCCAATCATTTTGTCGTTTCGAAAGAAGGAGAAAAGGCGCTTTTGGATGTTTTTAATGAAGGCACGAGGTGGCAGCTTTTTGTTTTTTGAGGCGATTTGTGCTGCGACTTCATAATGGGACTCCAGTATTTAAAGAGATGGCTGCTCCCATTTCGCTTTTAAAGCTACGATCCAGGTTGATACGCTAGGCCGATTTCCGAGGCTGGCACGTAGCGTGATCTGGATGGAAGGCGCGGCTTGCCTTTGTCAATCCGATCCGTTGAGAGGTCTATATAAAGCCCAGTCCAGCCCTAAGAACCTTCATTTGGCCGCCATAGCCTTCGCCTTCTTCTTTCTCTATTTTACTTTCCTCTGATCGTTGTTTAGTGTTCCCGAAGGTGCCTCTGAGTATTTTCTGGAGGTTCTTCTTGATTCTCCATTTCTAGCTGTCGGTGCTTTCGGCGAGGACCACGGTAGGTTTTCCACTCACGCTTGCTCGGAGGCTTGCTTTTTCTCCTTTCTCTGTTTCTTCATCCTTCTTCCTCTTTCCTTGTTCTCTTCTTTCATCTCTCCTCTTTTTTTTAAATTCGTGAGTGAGACAAATGTCGAGTGGTGCTTCATCTTCTGCTGGGGCTCCTTCCTATAGGAAGGAGGTCGAGCTAGAGGTGGGCCATGGCCCAGACGGAGTTGGGTCGAACCTGACTAAGGAAGAACTAGGCATGATTCCAACCTAGTTCTCCTTTCCGCGCGAGTTCGCTTTCGAGCTCGCGGGGCCGGAGGACCAGCTCACGAAACCCCCCCAGGTCGGATTAGAGTGTACGTGAAGACACTTCGGGCCGGTCTGAGATGCCCCCTGCATGAGTTTGTGAACAAATCTCCTAATGGAACAAAATCACTATAATTCGTTCGCGCGTTACCCCCCTGCCCCCTCGGGGGGAATATCCGTCCATAAATGGACCTGACTTTAGTGAAAAGCTTTTTTGAATATCAGGTATCCTGACGGATAAGGGAAAGGATATGTCATTGTCTCGGTGGGAGTGGTCGGCCTTCGTTAAGCTTCACCAGAAAGCCACTGAATCGAAAGAAAAAAGGGTTTTTTGTGAGTGGATAGCTAATCAAGAAAAATAAGAAGAGAGCGAGCTGCCACCTGACCGAGGAATAGAGCCCGAACGACCGCTTAGTAGTTGGTTCTTGCCCGAGATGAGTTATTGCCATTTCATTTTGACGGACGAAACGAAAAAAAGAAACTCAGGATATGGCAAAAGCAATCTTTTTGGATCGAATGGGCTTGTTGGGGGTAATGCGTGTGTGTGATTTTCGGCTTTTGTGATAAATGGCAGAATTTGATACATGGATGTTTATGTAATGAAAACTTTGGATGAAAGAACTAGCTCTACTTCCGGCTTTAAGTGAGCGGGCCCACTACTGCTGTTGATGTCAAAAATTTGTGAAAAATGTCGACTGATCCGTAGGCGCGGACGAATTATAGTGATTTGTTCCAATCCGAGACATAAACAGAGACAAGGGTAATCTTTCTTTTGGTTAGCGGGCGCAGTTGACTTGACGCAAAGGTGCTGCGCAATCACTCTCGGTCACCGCTACGAGAATGACGAATCTTCCTGACGCACTTCATTGAGAATCCGGAAGGTTGGTAGAATTACGCTTACTATACCTGCTGAATGTAGCATTATATGACTGTATTGTTACTCTTGCTCCCATCAGGATAAATCTGACCCCTTCCTCTGTTCCTTGTTGTTTTCTTCTTTTCTTTCACCGGCATGAGCCACCTCTTCTTTTCACTTTACAAAGTAGAATGAAATGAATTATATTAATATCCGGATTTTTTTATATGTATATATAGAAAGTTGAGGCGGGGAAAAACGGGAGTGACTCTTTTTTCTTCAATGGCATCTCCCCTGGCGTGGAAAAAAAGCGAGAATTTGTCTTCTAGCTCGGACTTCTTCATCTTTTCGTAGTCATACCCTACATCTTAATATAGGTGCGTAGCAAGGCAAAAGAGCTTATAGGAAAAAGAGCAAAAAAATCATCCGAAGGACTAGACTATGTATCATCTCGTCCCAGTGCAGCTTGCTCCGACTCGGGAGGACAATCATCGGCTTCCTGTCCCTCTGCCTTGCTTCATGAATACCGACCCGGTAAATGTCTTCCGCTGGTGTTTCATGCTGAAATCGAACCTCGCGGATGGAGGATGGCTGTACTTCGGTGGAGCTCGCCCCATTGCCTAGGAAGAGGCCTAGGCCGGCCTCGACTTCTGCCCCTGTGGAGGTTGAAGATCTTGAGGCTGAGACCTCCCAGCTTCTTCGGAAGAACAGCAAGGAAGAAACTAAGGGAGTTTAGATCGGAAGAGGCTCCCCCCGCCGAGCGCGCAACTCCTCCGAGCCGTTAGAGGAATCAGCGGCCCATGCTTGCCCGTCCTCGGGCCTTTCAAAAGTCCGCAAGGTTCATCCGTTTGCGGCGCTCGGGGACCTGAGCCGGGCAGCAGTCTCGAGGTCTCGAGTTCTTCAAGACTCGACCTCCCGAACTCTTCAAGACTCGACCTTTCGAGCTCTTCAGGGGTTGAGGATCGCCCCGAGAGGAGACCCTACTGCCCCGAGTGGTCGATTTTTGAGGACGACTCGGCCCTCCACAATAGCGAGGTTGCTCGCGAGGTCATCCGCTACGCGCTGCTCCCAGCTGACCGAGGCCGAGCTCAAAGCCGGCGAGGTCAGCAATTTTGTTGATCAGGCCTACTGTTCCGCCATCCGAGTAAGTTTTTCTCATACTTTCACTTTCATATTCTTCCAAGTTTTTAATCTCGGTTAACCTTTACTCCTCCTCGTTGCAGCACCTCCATGAAATTGACATGTTAGTCTCCGCAGCGACTGACTACCAGAGCCAGGCTCGGAGGAGCCAGAGGGGCAGAAGGTCGCGGAGAAGAAGCTGAAAGAATAGATGCCCTACAAGCCAATCGCAATTTGTATTGCAAAGGTTTTTCTTTTGATTTTTCAAATCATGTATGTGACATTTGATTATAAATAAAGGCATTGTATTTCATTATATGCTGTCTCTTATATTTGTGATGAACCCCTTAGATTAAGGCAATGGTTTTAGGGCTATGATGAGATCATACTAGTGAGACCTAAAATCCTAAAATCCTAATCTTAAGTATTTCCAGTCGTTGGTTCATTGAGTCGGAGATCAATGCTACCGGCAAGACTGGCACATCTTATGTATGCTCGATGCAGAGAGTGATTGATCTCACAATCACTTATGTGGAGACACTAATACAAAGATGTAGGTGCTCATTAAGAGGAATAAGTTCCCTGAATTGACCTGTCAAGAGAATATCTTTATGGAGTCTTACTTACATGTCTAAAGATGATTCTCTTAGTAGGAGTTGTGCAACTAATCCTTTGACCTGAGATCACCATGGTATCTTGTGCATAAAAATCCATGTTTTGGTTTATTCTCATTCATGACAATAAGTTGTGCACGGAATCTTCCGGATCTGGTGGATTGTATACGAAGGTTATGAGTAGGTCGACAAAGAATCAATCACTTCTAGTAAGAGAAGACCGCATCCTATTTATTCTAATCATATGATAATTCAGAAAATCTTTGATCAAAGTAGAATAAAAATTAGAACGAGTTTCTAATGTTTCATTATTCGAATTATCATTAAAAGATTGAGAGAAATATGAATATATAATTGAGTTTGACATAGATCCATACTCATATACATATTCGGGATGCAGTTTGATTGAAGGATTGAATTGCCACAGTAACTTACCACTGAAGAGTATTTTTGGTATTTCACCAAATTCCATATCTTCCGGGTAGACATTACACGTTGCTAGACATCAATCTTGTCTTGTAGGTTTGATCGAATTAAAGAGTTTAATTTGATCACCAATTAGAAAGGATTCTAATTGTTAAGTTTGGGTTCGCGCAGTTTGGATCTAAATCGATTAGAAGAGTTCTAATCAAGTTAGGTTAACTCGCACCCACACCTACTGCTGACTAAGTATGGAACCTAATGGGTCACACACAAGAAAATTGATCAAAGGTCTAATTAGATTAGATCGTGTTTGCAAGATGAACATGCTAGCATGTGTTGCAAATCTTAGCTCCTAATTTGAATTGGATTCGAATCTGATTCTTGATTGATTTAATTTGATTAGATCATATCCTAATATAGGTTAGCCAAGAGTTGGCACCTAATTGGCTTGGTTTGAGTCTAATTGGATTAGATTTGATAAATCATTCATTTTTGACCGTTAGATCTTCATCTACCGTTGGATGAAGACATAATGGAAAGTTAATTTGAACCCAATTAGATTGGGTTAAATAGGGGCCTTTAATCATGACCATTTGATCTTCATCAGCCATTGGATGAAGACATAATGAGATCATGATAAGGTGCCTTGAATTAGGGCCTTTGGATCATCATCAAGCCGTTGGATGATGACATAACTCCTTTTTTGATAGCGCCTTCAATCATAGCCCTTGATTTTTATGTCCACCATTGGATGGGGACATAATAGGCTGGTAGCATGATGGGGCTTTATAGGAGGACGTGATGAATGATGGCGTGATGGCTTGTGGCGTGAAAAACAAGGAGAGAGAATACGTGGAGGTTATAAGTGGATAAGGATGAAGCGTTCTCTCTCATCCTTATCACATCTCTTCATGATACGGCTCCCTATTTTTGATAGCGCCCCATCCTATGATATGCCTTCTCATCAGGAGGCACATCCCTTGGATCCTACGCCTCCTTTCATTAATGAAAGGATGGGATACATGCATCCCTTGCCATCTATAAAAGGGAACTATTCCACCGTATTTCTTCATCCCATTCCACCGCATTCTCTCTCCCTTATCCCTTCTTTCTTACAAGAGCTTGTCTCTTTCTAAGATTGCTTCTAGGGCGTCCTAATCCAAGACAAGGTGGTCTTCTTTAGGACAAAAGGATTATAAGTGATTTTAGAAAGAGGAGGAAATTAGAAAGGAAGGAAAGCAAGCCATTAGAGTTCTTTGGAAGAATTCTGCATTAAGGATCAAAGTCTTTGGAGCTAAAGTCTTGAATCAAGCTTTCCTGTGGATCAATGTTGGAGGGTGAACATTTGGGCACCTAGTGCAAATTCTGCACATTGGATTAGCATTAGAGATATTCTTCTATTTCTGCATTTATATTATATTATTTGATTGCTTCCATTAAGGTGATCTTGGCTTAATAGGGTTTCATGTAAAGGGACTTTATTAAGAAATTTTTAAAATTCCTAGCTTCCGCTGCCCCCACATGACATGTTAGAACCCTACAGTGGTATCAGAGCAACCTTTAATTGGTTCAATCAAATGATTATACATGATGTATTATTGTTTATTTACTATGAGATAGTAATGTCATATGTTTAGAAGAATGCTGAATTATATGATATGATATATAATAAAATATCATGATATGAATTTTTCATATGAAGATATGTTGAAGCATGTTAATTGATTCAATCAATTGGTAATAATTTGTACATGCTATGAGATAGCTGTGATGTATGATAATTGCTTTTCATTTATATATGCTATGAGATAGATATATAGTTTATTGTAGCATATACATAGACGTGTTAAATATGTTACAATTATAGAATGTGCTTGAGACTAGTAAACCCTCAATAAAAATTATATTAAGTCATAGTGTTGAAAAACTTTGAGCTAACTCATTCTAGAACAATTAATCTAATTGGTGGCTAGGAAAGCACTAAAGGTGGTTACTTAATTAGGACCTTACTCTTTGAGTAAGGAGAGCCTCCCACCTGCTTACCTAGCCAATTGTTTGATTGCCTATTATGGATAAGCTTAATGTTAATAAAACATTACTGATATCCTTCCTTCATACCTCGACATTATAATGTCAAGATCCATGCTAGTTTGTTGTGCAACCACAAGGCTTGTAATGGAGACTGATGTTATACTGTTTTGGTGCATAGAGATGCTTATGTCAAGATCCATGCTAGTTTGTTGTGCATCCACAAGAGCAATATTATTCGAATACGACTATATGGAAATGAAGGGTTTGACTTAACTAAAACATTATAGTTTGTTGTGCAACCATAAGGCTATAGGTGTTTTAAGAGGACAAAATAAAATTGAGAATTGCATGAGATGCAATTGGAAAGAGTTTCCTACCTTTGAGCTCATAAGGGTTTGTTGTGCAACCACAAGACTTTTATGATGAATTAGGACCTCAACCCTACTAAGAAAAATTAGGCTTCTTGTTTATCATAGGAGAAGGCTATGATATTCGATAAAAATAGTAGGAGATGATTAGATAAAAGTCCTTATTTAATTGTATAAATGTCACCATGATTGGTCTGCTTATGTTAGTTTTTGTTCTTACTTATGTAGAATTATTAAATGGCTTCTTCACTTTCACTAAGAGGCATCTTAGATCCAACAAGTTAACCGGTCCTAACTATGTGGACTGGTTGAGAAATCTCAAAATAGTTCTCACTCAGGAGAAAATTTTCTATATACTTGAAACCCCTGATCTTGGAGATATAGGGGATAATGCTACTGAAGAGGCGGTTGCCACACATAAGATGTGGAAGAATCACAGCTTGACTGTCAAATGTATCATGCTTGCCTCTATGGGCTCGTTTGGTTCGCGGGAAGTATTTTTCCTCCTAGGAATATGATTCCTGGGAATCAGATTCCTAGGAAGAGGATACCTAGGAAAAGTACTTTTGGCATGTTTGGTTAACCATGGGAAAGTGACAAATTTCCAAAGTGCTTATGTTTGGTTGACCATCCACTTTCCTAGGAATGTTATGTATAATTCCTATTATGCCTTAATAAAATTAGGTCTTTAATGCTCTTTTAATGCTTCTGTTATGCGTGAAGGGTCTTTTTGGAAAAAAATAAAAAAGGAGTGATTCCCACCTCATGGAAAGTAACTGTCCCATGTTTCTCATGGAAAGGACTTTTCCCATGAAATGTGGAAATCATATTCCCATGGGAATACAACTTTTCCATCTCTCTCCTTTGAAAACTCCAACCAAACAAGAGGCATTTCATTACTTTCCCGGTTGGACCAACACTTTCCCCCCTCCTTTTCCTGGCGAACCAAACGAGCCCTATGAGTAATGAATTACAAAGACAACATGAAAGCATGAACACTCTATCCATACTTCTAAATTTAAAAGAGTTGTATGGAGAGCAAAGCAGGACTGCTAGATATTGAGATATCCAAGCAGTTGTTCCGTGCTAGAATGAATGAAGGAACACGAGTGCAAAACCATATTCTTATGGTTATGACTTGATCACCAGATTAAGTCAATAGGTTTGCTATGGACAGTGAGCTCAGTCAGGATTTGATCCTGCAATCACTACCTGAATCATTCTCTTAGTTTGTTGTGAATTTTCACATGAACAAGCTGAACGTCTCCCTGCCTGAGCTGTTAAATATGTTAAAGATAGCAGAGACCCATATCAGAAGGAAAAGGGTCTGATCCTTCTTGTTGATAAGGGCTAAGGAAGAAATTAGGCAATAAGGGTTTTAAGAAAAGGTTGAACCCTAAAAGTAGCAAGATCAAGAAGAAGAAAGGAAAGAAATCTCCGGATCAAGTATCTATTTCCATTGCGGCAAGGAAGGCCACTGGAAGAGGAATTTGCAAGAGCTTTTCTTGCAACTGCAAAGCCCGATGCAAGAGTTGTGTTGCT
The DNA here is from genome assembly GCF_009389715.1 of Phoenix dactylifera. NCBI lineage: Eukaryota > Viridiplantae > Streptophyta > Magnoliopsida > Arecales > Arecaceae > Phoenix > Phoenix dactylifera. The sequence goes on along the minus strand of NW_024068469.1, from coordinate 23,355 downwards.
CAAGGTGACAAGCCAGGAGGGGGGGGGGGGGGGTGAATTGGTTTCTCTAAATTTTTTCTATCTTAATTTAGTCAATCGATGAGTGAGTAAAGTTAAAACAATACACAATGCAAACACACAAGAAGTATCGTGGTTCGGTGCTCTCCTAAGCACCTACGTCCACTCCCCAAGCGACTTCTTGGGAATTCACTATAATCCCGCGGATTATAGTTGGATTGTTTTCCGGGCTCACAATCCAAAAACCTTTACACTTCGGTTTTCCGGGATCACCAAGAACCTATGTTGGTTTTACGGGCTCACCAACGAACCTTCACAATTGGTTTTACAGGCTTACCAACAAACCTACACCGTTGGTTTTACGGGCTCACCAACAAACCTTTATAAGGTGATTAAAAAGAAGAAGAAAGTTGAAACTCCTAGATGAGCAAATATAACAATATAAGCTATAAAGAAGAGTTTAGAAAATAGTTATCGCTTGATGAGACTTCTCTCTTCTTTGTCAAGAATGTTTCACTCTTCAAGGGTGGATTGAGCTCTTATGTCTCTTGGAATCTGCTCAACCACTTCTTTTGACTCTTTGAATGAAGCACTTGGATGAAGAAATTAGGGCTCTTGTCTTTCTTGCGTAAGCTTTGATATTTTGCAAAAGGATACTTTCTCTGATGAATAGTATCACTTTAAATAGTTTCTCTCATCCATTGGACACCCCCCATTGGTTAGATTTCAAAACTAGCCGTTACTTACTGTTGGGAGGATAAAAAGTACTTCTGCCAGAACTAGCCGTTATGCTTCTGCCCGTGCTGGGGTCGACCCAAACTTTCCTGGGGTCGACTCAAACCACTGTTCATCAGACTTGGGGTCGACTCAACTTTCACTGGGGTCGACCCAACTTTTACTGGGGTCGACTCATGCTATATTGGGGTCGGCCCTCTCAGGAAACACAGAACCTTATATTTCAGCCGTTTTTTCACTGGGTCGACTCAACTTTTTTTAGATCGACTCAAGTACAGTGGGGGTCGAATCAAGTTCCATTGGGGCGACCCTCTCAGGGATTCCAGAGACCCCAGTTTTGAATGACACAGCCTTGGGTCGACTCATGTTCAGTTGGGGTCGACTCAAGGTGGGGTCGACTCAAGTTCCATTGGGGTCGACCCTCTCAGGGATTCCAGAGACTTGTATTTTTGAGGCTTGAAGATGGGGTTGACTCAACTTTCACTTGGGTCGACCCAAGTACTGTTCATCCGTGCCATTTTTGCAAAAATGTGCCAGATGGTTTCTTGATGTGCCGGGGTCGACTCCACCAATCTTGGGGTCGACTCATTTTACACTTTGCTGCAACTTAAGGTTAGATTCATCCATATAATCAATGAAATATACTTCAAGCAATTTTGAATATATGTCATGGTGGTGCTACATACTCTAAACAATGAAAATTACTATTGTCCCCTTAGGAGTACGTTTCACTTAAAACTTTGCCGAATTGGAATTTAGAATTCACTATCCCTTTCTATCGCAAATTTTATCTCATTGGTAATCATTGAAGTACATCTTGATCTCACTCTTCTAATGTACCTGTGGGTGACGAACTTAGTAATGATGTATCATATTACCTTGTCATATTTAATTAGATATTCTCTTAGTGGTTGTGTTAATCATCAAAATACCACTATCATCCTCAATCTCCTCCTTTTCGATGATTACAAAATATTGAGTATGAGCAGATTGTTACTTAACTTAAAATCAGTTTTAAAGGAGCTCAAGTTACTGAATTTCAGCTTTTCAAATTTGAGAGTGAATTCTTCCCCTTTTTCATCCAAATATTGCCAATTTGAAACTTTTTGATTTACTCCCCCTTACTTTTATATTTGGTTAAAAATGAAACTTCAAAAATTTGAGATAAAGCAAGAGTTTCAGATTATGTATCGAGGTGTGAAAGTATGTGCCAAATTCTAAAATTTGATTAAAAGTTTAGACTTTAACATTTTCATTGTTACATATCGCTCCCCCTTAAGTGTATATTATCCCCTTTTATTAATTTTCAACCTTATTTGATAACTTATTGCCACTTCTTTCTTTCCTTCCTTCTCCCCCTTTTTGTTATCATCAAATAGGTGCATGGCAATAGATAAGTAGACACAGTAAATAATAAACAATCAAGTTTCATTGATCAAAATGGAATATTGTAGTACATTAATGCCAAAAATACAATGTTCTTCTATCAAAGTGCAAGTAACATGATCATCACAAAATACATATGAGAACTAGATAAATCTAGGCACTAATTCATAATGCTAACATCAGCCTAGGGGGTATCTAATGGCTTGTGATTAGTCTTCATCTTCCTAGCATAAGTGCGAGGGGAGTCGAGCCTGATGGGACTGAGTGCTGGTTGACCTCGCTGAGCTGGATGACTCTGTGCCGACACCTCTGACTCAGCTGCTCGGGGCACAGATGACCATGAGCCTCTCTCTCTCTGCGTTAATGCTCCCACCTCCTCTTTGAGGTCGCTAAGCTCAGCAGTCATGATGTCCATCCTGCTCATCAACCCGTCAGTGATAGTTCCTCGCCTGAGCTGATATAAGATCAGTCATCCTACTCCAAACTCATCTATGCACCCCGTGGGTACGGATGATGAAGGTCCAGCCTCTGAAGGTGCTGTAGATGATCCGCAGGTACCTTGCCTCAGGATGGGGTCTCCAATCTCTGGTGCATCACCCTCTGGGTGCATATATCCCTGCTCCTGCACGCACCTACTGCCCGTTCACCTTCTCATAACCCATGCGAATTAGGGATCGTGCAGTGTAAGTGTCAGTAAATAATAGATGCCTGAAGATCTCTCCCTCTACTGATATGTCATGCTATCGGAAGACCAGGGTGAGTATCATACCATAGGGCAAAGAGACTCTCGATTTGCATATGGCCTCTCGCATCTGCCTGATCATCATAGTTGGAAGATTCAGGGGAATGCCCTGAATGACATGCTCCATAATGACCATGTCTCGCTCAGATATATGATCGAATCTTCCACTCTTCGAAATAATATCCGACCTATGAAGTTATGCAACAACCTCATCTCAGCTGATAAAGAGCTAGCTACTAATTTTCTGAATAATCAAAATCCTCTCTCTCAAAAATCAGCTGTAGAGCTCTCAACTTACTTTTTGTCTTTCCGGTGTAGCTCCTTCGCAGGAAAGATAAGCAACTCACTCAAACCTTCTTCTGAAACCCTAACCCTTACTCCTCGGACTTCAGACATAAGCCCTCCCATTCCAACTTTCAGAAAGGCATAGAACTCACGAACCAAGCCCGGGTAGGTCACCACATCCAGGGAGCAAAGATACTCCCATCCTTGCCTTTGGATCCAATCATCCAATCGGAACCCTTCTTGATCCAAAAATTCGGAGTGGATCCTTCTCCCCGTGGTCACCAGTCTCCCCGCATATTTTGCAAGTTGTACGGAGGGGAGGAGGAGGAGGAGGCTTTACACGTGTCTCACCTTGTGGAGGCACTGTAGAAGACTCTCTAGCATGTCTATCAAACACGGGTTGTCTGTGAAACTTCCCGGATCTCTTAGCAACGGCTCGCTTGGGTCCCATTCCTTCCAAGATCTTGATCTAATGGCTTGGGGAAGCTCCCTTCTACTGTTTGGAGATGATTGGAAGAGATTGAAAAGTGGAAAATAGGGTTTTAGGAAGAGGACAAGATGAAACAGTGCCCTAACATTGCTCACGGGTCCCTCTTTTTAAAAATAGAGTCCCGCTGTTGGGTCGACCCCAGATTTTTCTTGGGTCGACTCAACGTGGGGTCGACCCCATTCTGGCTCGGGTCGGTCCCAGTTCAGAAAATTTTCTTTCTCTTCCTTTCCTTTTAAAAATTCTTCCTTGGCTCCAATCCTTACAAATTCTTTATGGGACACTGATACATGAGTAAGGAATCTATAGATGAATAGTTTGACTAATGTTTCATCGATTTTTCGAAATGGGAGGAGAGTATCATGAGATAACTTGTCCTTTTTATATCTCCTCAATCAAAAGGATCACATATGCCTAATTCCCTCCTGAGCATGCAAAATCTGTTCACTTAAAGGTTTTGTGAAATGTCAGCTAATTATTTCTCAGTACATACATGCTCAATACATATGTTCCCATTTTGCACATGATCTATATGAAATGGTATCTTATTTCAATATGTTTAGCTTTAGAGTGCTGAACCGGATTTTTAGTAAGGTTAATGGCACTAGTGTTATCACACTTTATAGAAATGTGTCAAGTTTAATTCATAGTCCTCTAGTTGTTGCTTGAGCCATAGTACTTGAGCACAGCAACTTCCGGCAGCTATATATTCGGCCTCAGCCGTTGACAATGCTACTGAATTCTGCTTTTTGCTAAACCATTGATACTAAGTTACTTCCTAAAAATTGACATGTTCCACTAGTGCTCTTTCTATCTAATTTGCAACCAGCAAAATCTGCATCAGAATATGCAAGTAAATCTAGATAGGAGTCTCTAGAGTACCATAAACCTATGTTTGTAGTTGCTCTCAAATATCTAAGGATTCTTTTGACAGCACTTAGATGTGACTCCTTAGGATCTGATTGGTATCTAGCACATATTCCTATACTAAACACATGTCTGGCCTACTAGCAGTAAGGTAAAGCAAACATCCAATTAAGCCTCTATAAAGCTTTATATCTATACTTTTCCCTTTTTCATCTTTGTCTAGCTTACTAGTGGGATTCATTGGGGTGCCTATTCCCTTGTGATTTTCATTCCCAAACTTTTTAATATTTCCTTGTGTACTTAGTTTGATGAATGAAGATACCTTCCTTAGTTTGCTTGATTTGTAATCCGAGAAAGAAATTTAGTTCTTCCATCATACTCATCTCGAATTCTCCTTGCATTAAGTTAGCAACTCTTTGCAAAGATTATCATTAGTGGCATCAAAAATTATGTCATCTACGTATATTTGAACTACTAGCAAATTTTTGTCTTTTCTTTTGAGAAAACGTGTTTTATCTACATTTTTCCTACTAAATTATTATTCAGTAGAAATTTGCTTAGTCGATCATACCAAGCCCTAGGTGCTTGTTTCAATCCATATAATGCCTTATGTAATTTAAACACATGATTAGGCAATTCATGATTTTCAAAACCAGGAGGTTGCTCTACATATACTTCTTCCTCTATAAAACTGTTTAAGAAGGCACTTTTAACATCCATTTGATTATAACGTGAAATCCATGAAGCATGCAAAAGCTAGAAGTAATCTAATAGCTTCTAATCTGACCACGAAAGCAAATGTTTTCTCAAAAATCTATCCCTTCTCTTGATTGTATCCCTAGCTACAAGTCTAGCTTTTTTCTTATAACTACCCCGTTTTCATCTAATTTATTTCTAAAGATCCATTTTGTTCAAATTACTGAGTTATGCTTTGGTCTCTCAGTAATGTCCATACATTGCTTCTTTTAATTGATTTAATTCTTCTTGCATAGCATTTATCCAATTTGTGTCTTTTTCAGCCTCTTCATAAGTCTTAGGTTCTAATTGTGAAACAAAAGCAAGATAATCATTTAAATTTCTAAAGAGGATTGAGTTCTTACCCCTTGAGATGGATCACCAATGATTAGGTCTTTAGGGTGTCCATGTGCATACCTCCATCCCTTTGGCAAGTCTTGAGATTGTGGTGGCACACGTTCATTTTCTTTTTCTTGATTTGGCACGTCATCAAGATTCAATTTTTCAAAGTCAATAATTCCTGCATCATCATCAAGAATATTTTCTCTCCTAGGAGACTCACTATCAGATTCATCAAATATGATATTAACTGACTCTTCAACTACAAGAGTTCTTTTTGAATACTCTGTATGCCCTGCTAGATGTAGAGTATCCTAAGAAGATACCTTCATCTGACTTGGCATCAAATTTACTTAGATCCTCCTTGCCATTATTTAAATGAACATCTACATCCAAATACTTTAAGAATTTAGCAGTTGCTTTCTTATTCTTCCAAAGTTCATAAGGAGTTTGAAAGAGTAGATGCCCTACAAGCCAATCGCAATATGTATTGCGAAGGGTTTTTCTTTTGATTTGTCCAAATCATGTACATGACATTTAAATATGAATAAAGGCATTATGTTTTATCATATGCTGTTGATTATATTTATGATAAACTCCTTAGATTAGGGCAATGGTTTTAAGACTATGATGAGATCATACTAGTGAGACTTAAAATCCTAAAATCCTAATCTTAAATATTCCAGTCATTGGTACATTGAGTCGGGGATCAATGATTACCGGAAAGACTGGCATGTCTTATGTATGCTCGATGCAGAGGATGATTGATCTCACAATCATTTGTGTGGAGACACTAATACAAAGATATGGGTGCTCATTAGAAGAATGAGTTCACTGAATTGACCTACAAAGAGAAATCTTATGAAGTCTTACTTACATGTCAAAAGATGATTCTCTTAGTGGGAGTTGTGCAACTGATCCTTTGACCTGAGATCACCATGGTATCTTGTGCACATGAACCTATGTTTTGGTTTACAACTCATTCATGACAATAAGTTATGTACGAGGTCTTCTGGATATGGTGGATTGTGTACGAAGATTATGAGTAGGTCAACAAGGAATTAATCACTTCTAGTAAGAGAAGATAGCATCCTATTTATTCTAATCATATGATAATTCAGGAAGCCTTTGATCAAAGCAGAATGAAAATTAGAAAGAGTTTCTAATGTTTCATTATTTGAATTATCATTAAAAGATTGAGAAAAATATGAATATGAAAATTGAGTTTGACATATATTCATACTCATATACATATTTGGGATGCAGTTTGATTAAAGGATTGAATTGCATGGTAACTTGCCACTGAAGGGTATTTTTGGTATTTCCACCAAATTCCATATTTTCCGGGTAGACATGACACGTTGCTAGACGTCAATCTTGTCTTATAGGTTTGATCGAACTAAAGAGTTTAATTCGATCATCAATTAGAAAGGATTCTAATTGTTAAGTTCGGGTTCGCGCAGTTTGGACTTAAATCGATTAGAAGAGTTCTAATCAAGTTGGGTCAACTCGCACTCACACCTATTGCTGGCTAAGTATGGAACCCAATGGGTCACACACAAGAAAACTTATCAAGGGTCTAATTGGATTAGATCATGTTTGCAAGATAAACATCCTAGCAGGTGTTGCAAACCTTAGCTCCTGATTCGAACTGGATTCGAATCTGATTCGAATTGGATTCGAATCTGATTCTTAATTGATCTAATTTGATTAGATCATATTCTAATATGGGTTAGCCAAGAGTTGGCACCTAAATTGGCTTGATTTGAGTCTAATTGGATTAGATTTGATAAAACATTTAATTTTGACCGTTGGATCAACATTTGGATGAAGAGAAGGATCAAATGGATGGCGCCATGGATTAGAGCCATTGGATCTTCATCATGGGATGATGGGAGATCATGATCTCGTGATGGACTTGTGATATTGACTTAGTCAACATCAGATGGCGTGAGAAAGAAGGGAATACGGTGAATTTAGAATGGCGCCTCATGAAGAAGTGCCACTTGGATTGGATAAAGATGACACGTCATCATATCCTAACTACTTTCCCTTCAACCGCATCATTCTCTCTCTCCTTCTTTCTTATGGCGCCACCAATAAGGGCCTTTGGATCATCATCTAGCCTTGATCAATGGTTGAGAATGCTCCCTATTTTCATGCGTGAGAAGAAATGAAGAGAGGCATGAGTACGGTGGATTTCATGAAGAGATGCTTAGGGAATGGATAAGGATGAAGCGCCATATCATAAGCACTTCATCTTATCCTAACTACTTCTGATATGCCCTCTCATCAAATGACACATCACTTGATCTCACGCCCCTCTTCATGCATGAATGGATGGCTACAATGCATCCGTACGCCATCTATAAATAGGGAATGCTCCCGGTGTTTTCAAATCATCGGAAATCAATCCAACTCTCTCTCTCTCATATCCCTTCTTTCTTACATTAGTTTCTTTCTTCTAACATTGCTTCTAGTGTGTCCTAAGCCAAGACAAGGTGGTCTTCATTAGGACAAAAGGATTAGAAGTGATTTTAGAAGGCTAAAGAAAAATAGAAAGGAAGGAAAGCAAGCCGTTAGAGTTCTTTAGAAGAATTCTGCATTAAGGATCAAAAGTCTTTGGAGCTAAAGTCTTGATCAAGTTTCGTGTGGATCACCATTGGAGGGCGGACACTTGGACGCCTCGTAGAGATTGTACACTTTGGATTAGCATTTGAGGTATTCTACTAATTCTGCATTTATTTTATATTATTTGATTGTAATCATTAAGGTGATCTAGGCTTAAAAGGGTTTCATGCATAGGGACTTTATTAAGAAAATTTTAAAATCCCTAGCTTCCGCTGCCCATTATGACATGCTAGAACCCTTCAGTGGTATCAGAGCTATCCTTAATTGGTTCAATCAAATAATAATGCATGATGTATGATTATTAATTTACTATGAGATAGTAATGTCATATGCTTAATGAAATGCTGAAATATATGATTCATATATGATATGATATGTAATAAAATGTCATGATATGAAATTTTCCATATGAAAATATGTTGAAGCATGTTAATTAGTTGCTTATAATTTATACATGCTATGAGATAGCTATGATGCATGATAGCTTATTTTAGATATGTTAAATATATGTTACAATTAAAGAATGTGCTAGAGACTAGTAAGCCCTCAATAAAAATTATATTAAGTCATAGTGTTAAAAAATTTTGAGCTAACCCATTCTAGAACAATTAATCTAATTGGTGTCTAAGGAAAGCACTAAAGGTGGTTACTTAATTAGGACCTTACTCTTTGAGTAAGGGGAGCCTCCCACCTGCTTACCTGGCCAATTGTTTGATTGTCTATTATGGATAAGCTTAATATTGATATAATACTATTGATAGCCTTCCTTCATGCCTCGATATTATTATGTCAAGATCCATGCTAGTTTGTTGTGCTAACACAAAACTTGCAATGGGGACTGATGTTATACTGTCTTGGTGCATTAAGATGCTTATGGCATATTTTAATATATTGCCTTGTTGTGCAACCACAAGGGCAATATTATTCGAATATGACTATATGGAAATGAAGGGTTTGACTTAACTAAAATATTATTGTTTGTTGTGCTAACACAAGGCAATAAGTATTTTAAGAGGACAAGATAAAGTTGAGAATTGCATGAGATGCAATCGGAAAGAGTTTCCTACCTTTGAACTCATAAAGGTTTGTTGTGTAACCACAAGGCTTTTTATGATGAATTAGGATCTCAACCCTACTAAGAAAAATTATATTTTCACGTTTATCATAGGAGAGGGCTATGATATTCGATAAAAATAGTAGGAGACAAATTAGATTAAAGTCCTTATCTAGTTGCAAACATGTCATCATGATTGGTCTGCTTATATTAGTTATGTTCTTGCATATGTAGAATTATTAAATGGCTTCTTCACTTTCACTAAGAGGCATCTTAGATGCCAACAAGTTGACCGGACCAAACTATGTGGACTGGTTGAGGAATTTAAAGATAGTACTCACTCAGGAGAAAATTTCCTATATACTTGAAACCCCTGATCTTGGAGATCTAGGGGATGATGCTACAGAAGAGGAGGTTGCCACACATAAGATGTGGAAAAATGACAGTTTGACTGTCAAATGTATCATACTTGCCTCTATGAGCAATGAATTACAGAGGCAACATGAAGGCATGGACACTCAATCCATACTTCTCAATTTAAAAGAGTTGTATGGAGAACAAAGCAGGACTGCTAGGTATGAGATATCTAAGCAGTTGTTCCGTGCTAGAATGAATGAAGGAACTCCAGTGCAAAACCATGTTCTTATGGTTATAGACTTAATCACTAGATTAAGTCAATTAGGTTTTGCTATGGATAGTGAGCTCAGTCAGGATTTGATCCTGCAATCACTGCCTGATTCATTCTCTCAGTTTGTTGTGAACTTTCACATGAACAAGCTGAACACCTCCCTGCCCGAGCTGTTAAATATGCTCAAAACAGCTGAAGGCCATATTAAGAAGGATAAAGGTCCACTCCTTCTTATAGATGGCACTTCTAAAAGGAAATCGAGAAATAAGGGTTCTAAGAAACGATTGAACCCCAAGAGTAGCATCAAAAAGAAAAAAGGAAAGAAAAACTCCGGATCAAGTACCTGTTTTCATTGCGGCAAAGCTGGCCACTGGAAAAGGAATTGCAAGAGTTTTCTTGCAAGTATGAAGACCGATGCAAGAGTTGCATCAAAAGGTATGTTTATGTTACATGCCAACTTGTCATTAAGTTCTTCAAATTCAAATTCATGGGTATTGGATACCGGCTGTGGTTTTCACATTTGCAAATCTTTGCATGGACTACAGAAAATTAAAATTTTGAAGAAAGGTGACTTCGAGCTGTATGGCGCTGGAGGAGAGTCCATCCAGGCTGAAGCTGTTGGAACCTACAACTTGGAGTTACCTTCGGGAGAGCTCCTACAATTAGAAGATTGTTATTATATGCCCAAAATTATTAGAAATGTAATTTCCATTCCTTTGTTGTTAAAGAAAGGATTTGAAATTAATGGAAAGGGCAATGGTTGCTCTATTTATTTTTCTAATAAGCATCTTTGCAATGGCATTATGGAAAATGGTCTTCTTGTTTTATTACTTAATGACAATGTCTTTCATATTAATAAAAGCAATAAAAGAAAGAGAGAGGAAGTAAATAACACCCTTCTTTGGCATTGCCGACTTGGTCACATAAGTGAATCAAGAATCAACAAGTTATACAAAGAAGAGTTCTTTGATCCTTATGATTATGAATCATTAGGAACTTGTGAATCTTGTCTTATGGGTAAAATGACTAAGTCTCCATTCACTGGACATGGAGAAAGGGCAAGTGAGTTATTAGGACTTATACACACAGATGTATGTGGTCCTATGACAACTCCAGCTAGAGGTGGATACTCTTACTTCATCACATTCACTGATGATTTATCAAGGTTCGGATATGTGTATCTTATGAAACATAAATCCGAAGCTTTTGATAAGTTTAAAGAGTATCAAAGTATGGTTGAAAAACAAACCGAAAAGTGTATTAAAATCCTTCGATCTGATCGAGGAGGTGAATACCTTTCTAGTGAGTTTTTAAATCATCTTAAAGAAAAGGGCATTCTCTCTGAATGGACACCTCCGTATACGCCACAATTAAATGGTGTAGCTGAACGGAGGAATCGTACTTTATTAGATATGGTACGGTCCATGATGTGCTTTACTGATCTTCCTATTTCCTTCTGGGGTTTTGCCCTAGAGACTGCTGCACTAATATTAAACAGGGTACCTTCTAAGTCTGTACCTAGCACTCCATATGAGATATGGAGAGGAAAGAAGCCTAATCTTAAGTATCTTAAGATATGGGGTTGTCAAGCTTATGTCAAAAGAAATTTTGGACACAAGCTAAGTGCTAGATCAGATAAATATATTTTTGTAGGTTATCCTAAAGATAGTATAGGATACATCTTCTATCATCCTACCGAACAAAAAGTTTTTGTAGGTAGGCATGCCATTTTCTTAGAAAAAGAGTTTATCTTAGAAAAGGGCAAGGATAGAAAAATAGAACTTGAAGAAGTTCAAGACCTACAAATAGAAACACAAGAAATTCTTCAACCAGATGTACCCATTGATGAGGTACAACCACAACACACATCTCCTCTCCGAAGGTCAGATAGAGTGCGAAGAGCACCTGAGAGATATGGGTTCATCATTGAAAATGATGAAGCCCACATTGTTCAGAATAATGATCCTCTGACCTATTCGGAAGCTGTCATGAGTAATGACTCTGACAAATGGCTAGAAGCCATGAAATCCGAAATAGATTCTATGTATACCAACCAAGTATGGACTTTGGTTGATGCACCAGAGGGTGTAAACCCTATAGGTTGCAAATGGGTCTATAAGAAAAAGATTGGAGCAGATGGCCAAGTAGAAACCTACAAGGCTAGATTGGTGGCAAAAGGTTTCAGGCAAAAGCAAGGAATTGACTATGATGAAACTTTTTCGCCAGTAGCTATGCTCAAATCTATTCGGATTTTGCTTGCAATAGCTGCATACTATGATTATGAAATCTGGCAGATGGATGTCAAAACCGCCTTCCTTAATGGTTATCTTGAGGAAGAAGTTTACATGACACAGCCAGAAGGATTTGTCTCAAGTAAGAGAGCAAATCAAGTATGCAAGCTTAAGAGATCCATTTATGGATTAAAGCAAGCATCGAGGAGTTGGAACATCCGTTTTGATACAACAGTCAAAGAGTTTGGTTTTATCAAAAATGTGGATGAACCATGTGTGTACAAGAAGACTAGTGGGAGTGCCATTGTCTTCTTAATATTGTATGTAGATGACATACTGATCATTGGAAATGATATTCCAATGTTACAATCGGTCAAGACTTGGCTGTCAAAAAGCTTTTCCATGAAAGACTTGGGAGAAGCATCCTATATACTTGGTATAAAGATCTATAGGGATAGATCTAAAAGGATGCTAGGCTTGTCCCAGTCTAGGTACATAGATAATGTGCTGAAAAGATTCAGCATGGAAGAAAGTAAAAGAGGTTATTTGCCTATGAGTCATGGCATACGTCTCTCTAAGAAGATGTCTCCTAAGACATCTGAAGAGAGGAATAGAATGAATTCTATTCCCTATGCTTCGGCAATAGGATCGATTATGTATGCTATGCTATGTACTAGGCCTGATGTTGCTTATGCCTTAGGCATAACAAGTAGATTTCAGGCTGATCCAGGAGAGGATCATTGGATAGCTGTGAAAAATATTCTTAAGTACTTGAGAAGGACTAAAGATATTTTTCTAGTTTATGGAGGATCTGAGTTGAAACTAGAAGGATTTTCTGATTCTAGTTTTCAATCAGATCCAGATGATAGCAAGTCCACTTCAGGGTATGTCTTTACCCTAAATGGTGGTGCAGTGAGCTGGAAGAGTTCCAAACAGCAAACTGTAGCTGACTCAACTACTGAGGCAGAATACATTGCTGTAAGTGAAGCCGCTAAGGAAGCTGTCTGGATGAAGAAGTTCATCTCTGAGTTAGGAGTAGTTCCGAGATTGCTGGACCAGTCCCAGTTTATTGTGATAACACTGGAGCTGTTGCTCAAGCGAAGGAACCAAGGTCTCATCACAAATCCAAGCACATTCTAAGACGCTTCCATCTTGTTCGAGAGATTGTCGAGAGACAAGACATAGTCATTGAACGAGTAGACACCAAAGAACAACCTAGCAGACCCGTTCACTAAAGCTCTACCACAACAGCAGTTCGATCGCCACCCTCGATTGTATGGGGATAAAATATAAGAGCGATTGGCTTTAGTGCAAGTGGGAGATTGAAAGAGTAGATGCCCTACAAGCCAATCGCAATATGTATTGCGAAGGGTTTCTTTTGATTTGTCCAAATCATGTACATGACATTTAAATATGAATAAAGGCATTATATTTTATCATATGCTGTTGATTATATTTATGATAAACTCCTTAGATTAGGGCAATGGTTTTAAGACTATGATGAGATCATACTAGTGAGACTTAAAATCCTAAAATCCTAATCTTAAATATTCCAGTCATTGGTACATTGAGTCGGGGATCAATGATTACCGGAAAGACTGGCATGTCTTATGTATGCTCGATGCAGAGGATGATTGATCTCACAATCATTTGTGTGGAGACACTAATACAAAGATATGGGTGCTCATTAGAAGAATGAGTTCACTGAATTGACCTACAAAGAGAAATCTTATGAAGTCTTACTTACATGTCAAAAGATGATTCTCTTAGTGGGAGTTGTGCAACTGATCCTTTGGACCTGAGATCACCATGGTATCTTGTGCACATGAACCTATGTTTTGGTTTACACTCATTCATGACAATAAGTTATGTACGAGGTCTTCTGGATATGGTGGATTGGTGTACGAAGATTATGAGTAGGTCAACAAGGAATTAATCACTTCTAAGTAAGAGAGATAGCATCCTATTTATTCTAATCATATGATAATTCAGGAAGCCTTTGATCAAAGCAGAATGAAAATTAGAAAGAGTTTCTAATGTTTCATTATTTGAATTATCATTAAAAGATTGAGAAAAATATGAATATGAAATTGAGTTTGACATATATTCATACTCATATACATATTTGGGATGCAGTTTGATTTAAAGGATTGAATTGCATGGTAACTTGCCACTGAAGGGTATTTTTGGTATTTCCACCAAATTCCATCATTTTTCGGGTAGACATGACACGTTGCTAGACGTCAATCTTGTCTATAGGTTTGATCGAACTAAGAGTTTAATTCGATCATCAATTAGAAAGGATTCTAATTGTTAAGTTCGGGGTTCGCCGCAGTTTGGACTTAAATCGATTAGAAGAGTTCTAATCAAGTTGGGTCAACTCGCACTCACACCTATTGCTGGCTAAGTATGGAACCCAATGGGTCACACACAAGAAAACTTATCAAGGGTCTAATTGGATTAGATCATGTTTGCAAGATAAACATCCTAGCAGGTGTTGCAAACCTTAGCTCCTGATTCGAACTGGATTCGAATCTGATTCGAACTGGATTCGAATCTGATTCGAACTGGATTCGAATCTGATTCGAACTGGATTCGAATCTGATTCTTAATTGATCTAATTTGATTAGATCATATTCTAATATGGGTTAGCCAAGAGTTGGCACCTAAATTGGCTTGATTTGAGTCTAATTGGATTAGATTTGATAAAACATTTAATTTTGACCGTTGGATCAACATTTGGATGAAGAGAAGGATCAAATGGATGGCGCCATGGATTAGAGCCATTGGATCTTCATCATGGGATGATGGGAGATCATGATCTCGTGATGGACTTGTGATATTGACTTAGTCAACATCAGATGGCGTGAGAAAGAAGGGAATACGGTGAATTTAGAATGGCGCCTCATGAAGAAGTGCCACTTGGATTGGATAAAGATGACACGTCATCATATCCTAACTACTTTCCCTTCAACCGCATCATTCTCTCTCTCCTTCTTTCTTATGGCGCCACCAATAAGGGCCTTTGGATCATCATCTAGCCTTGATCAATGGTTGAGAATGCTCCCTATTTTTCATGCGTGAGAAGAAATGAAGAGAGGCATGAGTACGGTGGATTTCATGAAGAGATGCTTAGGGAATGGATAAGGATGAAGCGCCATATCATAAGCACTTCATCTTATCCTAACTACTTCTGATATGCCCTCTCATCAAATGACACATCCCTTGATCTCACGCCCCTCTTCATGCATGAATGGATGGCTACAATGCATCCGTACGCCATCTATAAATAGGGAATGCTCCCGATGTTTTCAAATCATCGGAAATCAATCCAACTCTCTCTCTCATATCCCTTCTTTCTTACATTAGTTTCTTTCTTTCTAACATTGCTTCTAGTGTGTCCTAAGCCAAGACAAGGTGGTCTTCCTTAGGACAAAAGGATTAGAAGTGATTTAGAAGGCTAAAGAAAAATAGAAAGGAAGGAAAGCAAGCCATTAGAGTTCTTTAGAAGAATTCTGCATTAAGGATCAAAAGTTTTGGAGCTAAAGTCTTGATCAAGTTTTCGTGTGGATCACCATTGGAGGGGGACACTTGGACGTCTCGTGGAGATTGTACACTTTGGATTAGCGTTTGAGGTATTCTACTAATTCTGTATTTATTTTAATTATTTGATTGTAATCATTAAAGTGATCTAGGCTTAAAAGGGTTTCATGCATAGGGACTTTATTAAGAAAATTTTAAAATCCCTAGCTTCCGCTGCCCATTATGACATGCTAGAACCCTTTAGAGTTTTCTTGGTTATAGGTCGTATTAAAATCCGATTTAGAATATGGCAAATAGTACTTATAGCTTCAGCCCAAAAGTACTTTGGAAGATTTGACTCGCACAACATTGTGCGTGCCATTTCCGCCAAGATTCTATTTTCCTTTCAACAACCCCATTTTGTTGAGGCGTTCTAGGTGCTGAAAATTGATATGAGATACCATTTTCATTACAAAATTCTTCAAAGTGTTGATTTTCGAATTCAGTTCCATGATCACTTCGAATTGCTATTAAGGTGAGCTTCTTTTCAGTTATGATGTTTTTATAGTATTTCAAGAATGCTGAAAATGCTTCATTCTTATGTTCAAGAAATGAAACCCATGTATATCTTGAAAAATCATCTACTATAACCAGTCCATACTTCTTCCCTCCTAGACTTGCGGTTCTAGTGGGTCCAAATAGATCCATGTGTATGAGTTCAAAAGGCCTAGTGGTTGATACTATATTCTTTGATTTGAAGGATGTTTTAGTTTGCTTTCCTAATGAGCATGGACCATAGATTTTATCCTTTTCAAAGATCAATTTTGGCACATCTTTTATCAAATCCTTCTTGACTAGTTTTGATATTAAATCCATACTAGCATGTCCTAGTCTACGATGCCAAAGCCAACTTGTTTCATTTTTTCTTTCTTCATTAGTAATTAAACATAATCCATTTTTCTTGCCTAATTCATGAAGATCTACCATGTAAATATTTCTTTGCCTTTGTTCTATGAGTACAATGCTATTATCTTTAGGATTTGTGATTATGAATACTGAGGCTTCAAATGTGACTTTAAAATCTTTATCACAAAATTGACTTATGCTAAGTAGGTTATGTTTCAAACCATTAACTAATAAGACATTTTCTATAAAGATAGATGGAGTAATAAAAATTTTACTCTTTCCAATGATAAATTCTTTTCCATTGTCTCCATAGGTTACTACTCCACCCTTCTTAGATTCCAAGGTGACAAATTGTTCTACGTCACCTGTCATGTGTCTTGAACAGCCGCTATCTAGATACCATCATTTATCCACCTTATTACCTGCAAGACACCCCTGCAATCAAGATCAAGAATATGCTTTAGGTATCCAAACTATGTTGGGTCCTTTAGGGTTAGTACTTGATATTCCTTTTGGAATCCAAACTTTCTTGGATTTTAGCTTATGATTATTACTCAATTTGTTGTAGCTAGACTTTCTATAGTTACACTCATATGCTTTATGTCCTAATTTATTGCAGCAATGACAAGTTATATTTTCATTTTTAGCTTTCACAAATATGTTCTTTAAATATTTTTGTTTCCTATTTGTTTTATATCCTAATCCAGCTTTATCATATACAGCTTTTTGACTATCAAGAATCATATTTAATTTAGTTGAGCTAAGTGTAAACTTGTCTACTAAGAATTTGTATTTTTCAGCATCTTCCTTTAACTTGACATTTTCAGCAATTTGAATTTTGGTTTCATTGGTGAATCTCCTACTTAATGTTTCATAGTCATTAGATAGTTTTTGCTTTTCTTTGATAAGAGATTGATTTTCATCTTTTAGAACTTTATTTTTATTGATTAATTTCTTGTGTTCTTTCATGAGTTCTAAAAATGCATCATGTAACTCTTCTACTGTAAAATCACATTCAAGTTCAGAATCTACCTCATCGTCATTGGCCATATGACAGATTTGGGCCGTCTCTTATTGATCTTCCTCTTTCGAACTTGACTCCTCACTTTCACTCCATTCAGCCATGAAGTTCTTCTTATTAAGTTTTCTTGCCATCCACTTCAATTCCGGACAATCTATCTTGAAATGCCCGAGCTTGTTACACTCATAGCAAATTGGCGTTTTCTTTTCCTTTTCTTTGTCCTTACCCTTTTCTTTGCTTGAGCTACCTTTGAAGAAGGGCTTCCTTTTATGAAATTTCTTCTTTCCTCTCATGAACTTTCTGAATTTTCTTCCAAGCATAACCATTCCTTCTTAATCATATTTCTCCTCATCATCAGATTCTTCTGATTCATTGGAGTAGTAGACTTCAAGGCAATGGTCTTTCTTTTCTTGACCTCATCTTCTGAATTTTGCCTCATGGTCAACTCATGGATCATGAGTGATCCTAGAAGTTCTTCCAATTGCAATATATTGAGGTCCTTTGCTTCTTGAATTGCTGTTACTTTGGCCTTCCAAACTCTTGGTAGAGACCTGAAAATTTTTTGCACTAAATCAGAGTTAGTATAAGACTTTCCAAAACTTTTTAGCCTATTTATGATTTATGTGAATCGAGTAAACATTTCAGTTATGGACTCAGTGGACTCCATTTTAAACAACTCATACTTATGAACTAATATATTTATTTTTGACTCCTTGACTTGATTAGTTACTTCATGTGTGACCTCCAGTTTATCCCAAATTTCTTTCGCGGAGATGCATGTAGATATTCTATTGAATTCACTTACATCTAGTGAACAGTAAAGTACATTAATTGCTTTTGCATTTAGTTGTGCTAGTCTTCTATCACTCTCATTCCAATTCATTTTTGATTTGGAAATGATTGTACCCTCTATACTAATTGTGGGTGTGTGTGGTCCTCTAGTTATGATATTCCACAATTCATAGTCTAGAGCTTGAATGAATATCCTCATCCTAGCTTTCCAGTATGTGTAATTAGAGCCATTAAATAGAGGAGGTCTATTTGTGGATTGTCCCTCGCTCATAGAGCATCCTACTTGGGTTGTCATGATCTTTGTCTCTTGATTGTGAGATCAACAAATACTATGTGAGCACCTTGCTCTGATACCACTTGTTGCCCAAGGTGACAAGCCAAGAGGGGGGGGGGTGAATTGGTTTCTCAAATTTTTTCTATCTTAATTTAGTCAATCGATGAGTGAGTGAAGTTAAAACAATACACAATGCAAACACAAAGAAGCATAGTGATTCAGTGCTCTCCTAAGCACCTACGTCCACTCCCCAAGCGACCCCTTGGAAATTCGCTATAATTCTGCGGATTACAGTTGGATTATTTTCCGGGCTCACAATCCAAAAACCTTTACACTTTGGTTTTCCGGGATCACCAAGAACCTATGTTGGTTTTACGGGCTCACCAACGAACCTTCACAATTAATTTTACGGGCTCACCAACAAGCCTACACCGTTGGTTTTATGGGCTCACCAACAAACCTTTACAAGGTGATTAAAAAGAAGAAGAAAGTTGAAACTCCTAGATGAGCAAATATAACAATTATAAGCTACAAAGAAGAGTTTAGAAAATAGTTATCGCTTGATGAGACTTCTCTCTTCTTTGTCAAGAATGCTTCACTCTTCAAGGGTGGATGGAGCTCTTAATGTCTCTTGGAATCTGCTCAACCACTTTCTTTTGACTCTTTGAATGAAGTACTTGGATAAAGAAAATTAGGGCTCTTGTCTTTCTTGTGTAAGCTTTGATATTTTGCAAAAGGATACTTTCTCTGATGAATAGTGTCACTTTAAATAGTTTTCCTCATCCATTGGACACCTTCCATTGGTTAGATTTCAAAAACTAGCCGTTACTTACTGTTGGAGGACAAAAAGTACTTCTGCAGAACTAGCCGTTATGCTTCTGCCCGTGTTGGGGTCGACCCAAACTTTTCTGGGGTCGACTCAAACCACTGTTCATCAGACTTGGGGTCGACTCAACTTTCACTGGGGTCGACCCAACTTTTACTGGGGTCGACTCATGCTATATTGGGGTCGGCCCTCTCAGGAAACACAGAACCTTATATTTCAGCCGTTTTTCACTAGGGTCGACTCAACTCTTTTTAGATCGACTCAAGGTACAGTGGGGTCGAATCAAGTTCCATTGGGTCGACCCTCTCAGGAATTCCAGAGACCCAGTTTTGAATGACACAGCCTTGGGGTCGACTCATGTTCAGTTGGGGTCGACTCAAGATGGGGTCGACTCAAGTTCCATTAGGGTCGACCCTCTCAGGGATTCTAGAGACTTATTTTCTTGAGGCTTGAAGATGGGGTCGACTCAACTTTCACTTGGGTCGACCCAAGTACTGTTCATCGTGCCATTTTTGCAAAAATGTGCCAGATGGTTCCTTGATGTGCCGGGGTCGACTCCACCAATCTTGGGGTCGACTCATTCCACACTTTGCTGTAACTTAAGGTTAGATTCATGCATATAATCAATGAAATATACTTCAAGCAATTTTGAATATATGTCATGGTAGTGCTACATACTCTAAACAATGAAAATTACTATTGTCCCCTTAGGAGTACGTTTCACTTGAAACTTTGCCGAATTGGAATTTAGAATTCACTATCCCTTTTCTATCGCAAATTTTATCTCATTGGTAATCATTGAAGTACATCTTGATCTCATTCTTCTAATGTACCGTGGGTGACGAACTTAGTAATGATGTATCATATTACCTTGTCATATTTAATTAGATATTCCCTTAGTGGTTGTGTTAATCATCAAAATACCACTATCATCCTCAAGTTGCATCAAAAGTTATGTTTATGTTACATGCCAATTTGTCATTAAGTTCTTCAAATTCAAATTCATGGGTATTGGATACCGGCTGTGGTTCTCACATTTGCAAATCTTTGCATGGACTACAGAAAATTAGAAGTTTGGAGAAAGATGACTTCGAGCTTTATGGTACTGGAGGAGAGTCTATGCAGGCTGAAGCTGTTGGAACTTACCATTTGGAGTTGCCTTCGGGAGAGCTCCTGAAATTAGAAAATTATTATTATATGCCAAAAATTATTAAAAATGTAATTTTCATTCCTTTGTTGTTAAAGAAAGGTTTTGAGATTAATGAAAAGGGCAATGGTTGCTCTATATCTTTTTCTAATAAGCATCTTTGTAATGGCATTATGAAAAATGGTCTTCTAGTTCTATCCCTTAATGATAATATTTATCATATTGATAAAAGTAATAAAAGAAAGAGAGGAGGTAAATAACATCCTCCTTTGGCATTGCCGTCTAGGTTATATTAGTGAGTCAAGAATACACAAGTATATAAAGAAGAATTCTTTGATCCTTATGATTTTAAATCATTAGGAACTTATAATCTTGTCTTATGGAAAAAATGACCAAGTCTCCATTCATAGGACATGGAGAAAGGGCAAAAGCGTTATTAGAACTTGTACATACAGATGTATGTGGTCCTATGACAACTCCTGTTAGAGGTGGATACTCTTATTTCATCACATTCACTGATGATTTATCAAGGTTCAGATATGTATATCTTATGAAACATAAATCCGAAGCTTTTGATAAGTTTAAATAGTATCAAAGTATGGTTGAAAAACAAACCGAAAAGTATATTAAAATCCTTCGATCAGATCGAGGAGGTGAATACCTTTCTAGTGAGTTTTTTTAAATTATCTTAAGGAAAAGGGTATTCTCTCTGAATGGATACCTCCGTATACGCCACAATTAAATGGTGTAGCCGAACGAAGGAATCATACTCTATTAGATATAGTACAGTCCATGATGTGCTTTACAGATCTTTCTATTTCATTTTGGGATTTTGCCCTAGAGACTGCTGCACTAGTATAACTACAGGGTACTTTTTAAGTCTATACCTAGCACTCCATATGAGATATGGAGAGAAAAGAAGCTTAATCTTAAGTATCTTAAGATATGGGGCTGTCAAGCTTATGTCAAAAGAAATTTTAGACACAAGCTAAGTGCTAGATCAGATAAGTATATTTTTGTAGGTTATCCTAAAAATAGTATAGGATGCATCTTCTATCATCCTACCGAACAAAAGATCTTTGTAGGTAGGCATGCTACTTTCATGGAGAAAGAGTTTTTCTTTGAAAAGTGGAAGGATAGAAGAATTGAACTTGAAGAAGTTCAAGACTTACAAATGGAGACACAAGATATTCCTCAACCAGATGTACCCATTGATGAGGTACAACCACAACACACATCTCTTCTTCGAAGGTCAGATAGAGTGCGAAATGCACCTAAGAGGTATAGGTTTATCATTGAGAATGATGAAGCCCACATCATTGAGAATGATGATCCTCTGACTTATTCGGAAGCTATCATGAGTAGTGACTCAACAAATGGCTGGAGGCCATGAAATCCGAAATAGACTCTATGTATACCAACCAAGTATGGACTTTGGTTGATGCACCAGAGGGTGTAAATCCTATAGATTGCAAATGGGTCTATAAGAAAAAGATTGGAGCAGATGGCCAAGTAGAAACCTCCAAAGCTAGATTGGTGGCAAAAGGTTTCAGGCAAAAGCAAGGAATTGACTATGATGAAACTTTTTCACTAGTTGCTATGCTCAAATCTATTCGGATTTTGCTTGCAATAGCTGTATACTATGATTATGAAATCTGGCAGATGGATATCAAAACCGCCTTCCTTAATGGTCATCTTGAGGAAGAGGTTTACATGACACAGGCAGAAGGATTTGTCTCAAGAGGGAGAGCAAATCAAGTACCACCGAAAGCAATCCTATGATGCTAGTAGTGATAGCATACTGAAATTTAAATTTTTTTCAAAATCAATGGCTGTACCTATTCGGGTTGCCTACGTACCCTTCACAAGGGGGATCAAGCCATATGTAGTTCATTTAATTTTGAAATTCGTAGCGGAAAAATCAAATTAAACATTTTAATTCTGGCATGCATAAGAAATCAAATTTCAAAGTACCACTATAAGTATTCATGATCAATATGCCGGGATCTTTTAAACGATTATGCTACAAACATTGCACGATTAATTTCAGATCTGAAATGAGATTATTAATTAAGTTCTAAACTCAATTAATCTAACACCCAACTAATCTTCGAATGTCCATCGAATAGGCTCTGAAGATTACTCTATGAAGAGCCCCAAAAGAGGTTTAACCCTCGGGGATTAAAATCTATTAGAAATATCTTTGGATCTAGATTCATACCATTATGAAATCTAAAAGTAATGTATCTGATGCTTGAGCTTTGTAGCCACACACTCGTCTGGCCTCTACGAGTAATCCATGCGAAGCTCCTAGAGTGATCCAATCCCGCGGAAGTGCTAGCTTGCGCAGGATCTTCCTTTACTGAATTTTGATCTTTTCGACGCTATCAACTTTTGATTCACCTTCTTGGAAGAACTTGGAGGAATGGTTTGTAAGAATTAAAGAGGACTTAGATCTGATCTAAAAGCTCTTATCAGGGATCCCTATCAGCTATGGCGAGATGGACTTAGAGGAGATGGAAGTCAGCAAAATGGAAAAGCTGAATTTTAATTATTTTGGCGACACAAGGAGATCATCCTTTTAATGGCACGCCATCTAATCATTTGAATTCGAAATTCAAATGATAATCTGGTATCTTGTTGGCGCATGAAGGAGTTGGTTGTAACAAGATAGATCCTATCTTATTTGAATTCAAAATTCAAACATTAGATGGTTCATACGGGTGAGATAATTTGAAATGGATGGTGTT